>NC_083633.1:21980231-21990231 GCF_963584025.1 Labrus mixtus | reverse complement strand
TGCAGGCTGCAAACAACGGAAACACGAGAGGAAATGTGTGATAAGAGAGAATGAAGACTCTTAACGAGGCGTCCACATGAAATGCAGAACAGGACGTTTGTCTCCGAGAGGCCCAGAAAGAAACAACTTGTACCTTTTTACCCACACACTGTTCTGCCCTCAGGGTCCCCTCTTGCTGAATGCTAATGCTAAGAGGAGCTAATATTAGACACAAGAGTCTGAAAAACAGGAGCAACAAAAAGAAACTCTTTTTAAACCTCAGAGAAGTTTTCTTTCACTCGTGGTGAACGTCCTCACATCTGAAAATATCTAGATGACATCAGGAGGACTGATATTCTATATTCATGTTCACACATGCAGCTCACAGCAGGAGACTGGGGGGGGGGTCTCCTGAGGTAAGACGTGATGGAAAAAGAATAGAATCTCAATGTGAAGTAAAGAGAACAGGAAACATGCAGCAGCAGGTTGATTAGAGCACGGAGATGATAGAGGTGGCGTGCAGACAGTCTATGGTCGTGCAGCGATCACAGGGAGTAAAGGTCACCACCCCCTCCCACTGGCCCCTCCCACTGGCTCCAGGTGAATTCTCCTGATTATATCCTGCTGTGTTCTCACATCAGATCACTTTCTGACTTTCTGCAGAATAAATACGAGGAGGCTGAAGAGAGAAACATCCAGATGTTTGTGATCACATGACGCTCAGAGTGAAAACACTTCAGGAGGTTTCTGCAGGTGTGAGAGAACCTAACAGGTAGGTTAGCTTATCATGCTAACAGGAAGTCAGCGTTTCCCAAAGACCTCCAGGAGACAAAGAGCTTCCTATGAAAAGTAGCAGCCAATGAAGATGCTGCTTTCTGCACACAGAGGAAGAGGAGGAGGAAGAGGAGGAAGAGGAGGAGGAGGAGGAGGAAGAGGAGGAGGAGGAGGATGAGGAGGAGGAGGAGGAGGAAGAGGAGGAGGAGGAGGAAGAAGAGGAGGAGGAGGAAGAGGAGGAGGAGGAAGAGGAGGTGGAGGAAGAAAAGGAAGAGGAGGAGGAGGAAGAGGAGGAGGAGAAAGAAGAGGAGGAGGAAGAGGAGGAGGAAGATGAGAAGAGGAGGAAGAAGAAGAGGAGGCGGAGGATGAAGAAGAAGAGGAGGAGGAGGAGGAAGAAGAGGAGGAGGAGGAGGATGAAGAAGAGGAGGAAGAGGAGGAAGAGGAAGAAGAGGAGGAGGAGGAGGAAGAGGAGGAGGAGGAGGAGGAAGAAGAGGAGGAAGAGGAGGAAGAGGAGAAAGAAGAGGAAGAGGAGGAAGAAGACGAAGAGGAAGAGGAGGAAGAAGAGGAGGAAGAAGAGGAGGAAGAGGAAGAAGAGGAGGAAGAAGAGGAAGAAGAGGAGGAAGAAGAAGAGGAAGAGGAGGAAGAGGAGGAAGAGGAAGAGGAGGAGGAAGAAGAGGAAGAAGAAGAGGAGGAGGAAGAAGAGGAGGAAGAGGAGGAGGAAGAGGAAGAAGAGGAGGAGGAGGAAGAGGAGGAGGAGGAGGAGGAAGAAGAGGAGGAAGAGGAGGAAGAAGAGGAAGAGGAAGAGGAGGAAGAAGAGGAGGAAGAAGAGGAGGAAGAGGAAGAAGAGGAGGAAGAAGAGGAGGAAGAAGAAGAGGAAGAGGAGGAAGAGGAGGAAGAGGAAGAAGAGGAGGAAGAAGAGGAGGAAGAAGAAGAGGAGGAAGAGGAGGAAGAGGAGGAAGAGGAAGAAGAGGAGGAAGAAGAAGAGGAAGAGGAGGAAGAAGAGGAGGAAGAAGAGGAGGAGGAGGAGGAGGAAGAAGAGGAAGAGGAGGAAGAGAGAGAGGAGGAGGAAGAGGAAGAGGAGGAGGAAGAAGAGGAGGAGGAGGAGGAGAAGGAAGAGGAAGAGGAGGAGGAGGAGGTCACACACACACAGTATAAACTCTCAGTGTGTATTGATGGCGGGATTTCCCATGATGCATTGGGAAACAGCAGTCATTCATCGTTGAGGTTCAGACACGCACGGCTCCGAAGGTTGCTGGTTTGAATCCCTGACGCCATGAGTCTTCTCCCTGTGAGGTCATTATTATTGATTTATACAGTTTGAGTTCTCTTGAATGGATTCAAACAGACTCGAGGTTTAACATTTTAATATCACCCAATCAGAAAATACAGGAAACCACACCAGTGCAAACAGGAAGTAGGAGCTCTGCCACTTCCTGGTTCCATCACATTTTGGTACAAACACATCATCATCATCATCATCATCAAAATGGACGCCCTCGTATTCTCCTTCATTATTTTCTCTAATTCTGCGTTCTGAAGGATTCTCAGAGTTGTTGGACTCATCGTGTACTTCGTGTTTGTTTCCCGACTGGACGAGACGGCGAGCGATTACCATAATAATGATCATGATGCTAATTAGCTTCTTCACGTCAACATTAGGGTTATTGCCCTGACCATAATCATAATAATGTTAAGAATTTCATCATCATCACAACAGGCACAGCCAGGTCACCATCGCCAGCACTGCTGCTGCTTGCTCGCCATCTTTGTCGCACACAGACCGTAACACACACACACACACACACACACACACACACACACACACACACACAGCACTGGACACACGGTGTATAGAAGCAGGCAGGCCCATTAATTCATTTATGGCTCAATTATTAACACCAAAGCCTAACAGAGGAAGGTTCAGAAGGATCAACACACCAGAAGGTCATCACAAGTCCCGCCCCCAAAGGCTTGACCAGGGTTTTAGAGAGGTCACCCCGATGTTTCCCCGAGGTCTGTCCCGCTTCCTTTGGGCTCAACAGTTCTGGACCGTTTTCTTAACTCTGACAACATGGGAACATCCTGTAATATCCTTTACTGTTTTTAACTCTTCAAACACGCCGTAACATCTGTCCAACATCCCGCTCATCAAAATATGTCAAAACGTCTGGAGCCGTGTCCGTTTCCTCGAGCTGGAATCGTCTTTCTCCCTGTGGGGAGTCCACCGCTCGGTGACCGTTACAGGTCTGCAGACTTGAACACAATTCATTGAGCGTCCTGTTGAAAACGCCAGATCGTCTGCATACAAAGACAGCCTCAATAAGCCAGACTCGTCTGTGGGCCCCCTTCCTTTACAGACCTCCATGTCCACTCTTCTATTCTCGCTTCTGAGGTCGGAAAAAGCGTTGATTGGAAGCTGAACACTGATTGGCTGGAAAAAAAAAACCCTCAAAGTTTGTTGCTTCCATCCAGCAACTGACGCCGTCGTCAAATGGCGTTCATGTTTGTGCTTTGTGAGACCACAGAGATTTGTTGAGGTGTTCTCTCTTTTATCTCCAAGTCAGAAAGGTTGCCATGGTAACTGTAGTTTATATAGACCCTGGACTACTTTGGGTTTTCTCAAAGACAAATTCTCTTCACAATTTTAAAACAAGTTCCAATTACAGTCAAGCTTCACAAGGTCACTTTATACAGAGAGCGTCCATCGAGAACCGTCAGCACATCTGATGGTTCTCTGGTGCAGTGATTCTCAATGTCGGGGTCCCGAGGTCATTTCTGGGGGTCGCCAGAAGGTTGTGGAGAAGAAGAAAAAACAATATTTATAGAATTAAGTTACATGTTTTTGACCGGGGGTCGGTTTTTGCATTGCAGCGCCTGTATCAGTGAAATAGTTCGTCTTATAGAGCTGTTTGATATTTCTGTTAGGAGGCTCGCTGCGTGACGGCTGCTGCACGCCGCCACCCCACAGACTGCATGATGTGTGAGTGACTGTGGTCAGCCCCGTCTTTCTTTTTAACTTCTACCCAAAGTAACATCAAAAAATAGCCTACAAGAGAATCGCTCTTTTAAGCTTTTAAAACCGGGCTCGTGACACAGAGAGGTTGAGAAGCACTGCTCTGTCTGAAGCGTTTAAAGTTTCCACACATGGATAATAATCGTTTGAATGAGTTTGGCCTCAAAGCTCCAATGAGAGACTTTTTGTGCTGAGTCCGTGTTTGTTGTGAAATCATCAACACTTTCGTTCGATCGTAATAAATCCTCAAACTGTAACTTTTAAAATGTTTGAGGATCAAAGCGTGACAGTGTGGAGACGCTGTGTTATATCTTTGACAGTAAAATACAAATTAAATAAATAATCAGTTAGTTCACCACCGTTTTAATCTTTTCTCTTTTAATCTGATTTAATTTATGGTTTTTACACCTCTTCCTCTTTGTCCTAAAGCCCGGCTCAGGCTGCAGGATCATCGTGGCCGATATGAGCTCCGATCCCTCCAATCGCAAGGTCATTCCCGACTCGAGGCACTCTGAACGGATTATCTTCCAGATTATTTCTGAGTCGTATAACGATCCGATCTTAACGGTTTATATCAAACATGTTTTTAAAATCAGATTTAAAATCTTGAGGATCACGTTATGAAAGGGTCTGGAGGAAGTCGTGTGTGACTACAATAACCACGAGAGACGTGTACAGGTGAGCTGAACACCTGAAACACGTCTGACAGTTTCAATCTGACCTCTGACCTCTGGCCTCCAGCTCTCACTGAAGAACAGGCGACACGTGTTGTCTTGTCTCTTCAGACGTTTCTTCACACAAACTCGTATTTTATGTTTTTCTACACAAAGCTTTATAATCACAGATTTAACCTCCGGCTCCGTTGTTTACGTGAGGTCATTTATGGCGTCCAGTAGTCTGTGATGAGATAGAGATTATAGAACATCTGTTGATGATGATTTTAAACCTCCTGCAGTGTGAGCCGGGCTGAACTGATGTTTTTGATTGTTTTATATTCCTGTTGATGTTGGAACATTTTAATTCGCATGATGAATACGTTGAACATTAAGACTCAATAAAACCTTTGCTCTATACAGCCTCGACTGTTTCGTCTTCAAACAGCCGGAGAGCGTTCAAAGTCTGCAGAGAGAGAGCATATTAATGCTGCTGCGGTCTGTTTGTGCTTTTATATATTCAAAGAGGTTTTTAAGGGAGGCCAACGAAGCCTCGAATAACACGCTGATACTTTCCAAACTGCCCCCTGAGCTGAAGCAGTTTGGGTGTTGTGGAGTGTTAATGAGGGAGAAAAGAGTCCTCTGAGGACTCTGAGTCCACGTAGAGGACTCTGAGTCCTCTGAGCTCCGAGCACTGTGATCAGAGGACTCTTGAGTCCACGTAGAGGACTCTGAGTCCACGTAGAGGACTGAGTCCACGTTTAGGACTCTGAGTACACGTAGAGGACTCTGAGTCCACGTAGAGGACTCTGAGTCCTCTGAGCTCCGAGCACTGTGATCAGAGGACTCTAAGTACACGTAGAGGACTCTGAGTCCACGTAGAGGACTCTGAGTCCTCTGAGCTCCGAGCACTGTGATCAGAGGACTCTTGAGTCCACGTAGAGGACTCTGAGTCCACGTAGAGGACTGAGTCCACGTTTAGGACTCTGAGTACACGTAGAGGACTCTGAGTCCACGTAGAGGACTCTGAGTACACGTCGAGGACTGAGTCCACGTTTAGGACTCTGACTCCACGTAGAGGACTCAGAGTACACGTAGAGGACTGAGTCCACGTTTAGGACTCTGAGTACACGTAGAGGACTCTGAGTCCACGTTTAGGACTCTAAGTACACGTAGAGGACTCTGACTCCACGTAGAGGACTCTGAGTCCACGTAGAGGACTGAGTCCACGTTTAGGACTCTGAGTACACGTAGAGGACTCTGAGTACACGTAGAGGACTGAGTCCACATACAGGACTCTGAGTCCACGTTTAGGACTCTGAGTACACGTAGAGGACTGAGTCCACGTTTAGGACTCTGAGTACACGTAGAGGACTCTGAGTACACGTAGAGGACTGAGTCCACATATAGGACTCTGAGTCCACATTTAGGACTCTGAGTACACGTAGAGGACTCTGAGTCCACGTATAGGACTCTGAGTCCACGTTTAGGACTCTGAGTACACGTAGAGGACTGAGTCCACGTAGAGGACTCTGAGTCCACGTAGAGGACTCTGAGTACACGTAGAGGACTGAGTCCACATATAGGACTCTGAGTCCACGTTTAGGACTCTGAGTACACGTAGAGGACTGAGTCCACGTTTAGGACTCTGAGTACACGTAGAGGACTCTGAGTACACGTAGAGGACTGAGTCCACATATAGGACTCTGAGTCCAAGTTTAGGACTCTGAGTACACGTAGAGGACTCTGAGTCCACGTATAGGACTCTGAGTCCACGTAGAGGACTGAGTCCACATATAGGACTCTGAGTCCACGTAGAGGACTCTGAGTACACGTAGAGGACTGAGTCCACATATAGGACTCTGAGTCCAAGTTTAGGACTCTGAGTACACGTAGAGGACTCTGAGTCCACGTATAGGACTCTGAGTCCACGTTTAGGACTCTGAGTACACGTAGAGGACTCTGAGTCCACGTTTAGGACTCTGAGTCCACGTAGAGGACTGAGTCCACGTTTAGGACTCTAAGTACACGTAGAAGACTCTGAGTCCACGTAGAGGACTGAGTCCACGTTTAGGACTCTAAGTACATGTAGAGGACTGAGTCCACATATAGGACTCTGAGTACACGTAGAGGACTCTGAGTCCACGTATAGGACTCTGAGTACACGTAGAGGACTCTGAGTACATGTAGAGGACTGAGTCCACGTTTAGGACTCTAAGTACACGTAGAAGACTCTGAGTCCACGTAGAGGACTGAGTCCACGTTTAGGACTCTAAATACACGTAGAGGACTCTGAGTCCACGTTTAGGACTCTAGGTACACGTAGAGGACTCTGAGTCCACATAGAGGACTCTGAGTCCACGTTTAGGACTCTGAGTCCACGTAGAGGACTCTGAGTCCACGTTTAGGACTGAGTCCACATATAGGACTCTGAATCCACGTAGAGGACTCTGAGTCCACGTTTAGGACTCTGAGTACACGTAGAGGACTCTGAGTCCACATATAGGACTCTGAGTCCACGTTTAGGACTCTGACTCCATGTAGAGGACTCTGGTCTCGTTTGAGATCTGGAGGGTTAGGATGAAAACAATAACTGAACGTTGGGCCAATCAGAGATGCGTATGACTTTACTGTGCGTCAGTTTGGCTCTAATAAGGTTCTTTAAACTTTAAGCTAGGTGGCGGTGAGACGTCTGTGTCACCTTTGTAACGTAGCGTAGCGTCACGCTCCCGGCTGTCGTATCAGGAAGGTTCAGAAAAGTTTGATTGTGCTTTGAACAGAAGTAACCAAACTAACCGTGAGTTACTGCTTCACCAATTTCAACAACTAATGTTCGAGATAAGCTTGTATTGTTTTTGCTGCTAACTGGCAGCTAACAGTCACTGCTATCTAGTTAGCTAGCAGCGTCTGTAGCAGCAGAAACCAGTTTAACAGCAAACAATGCGTCTAAAACAAAATAGAAAACACATTTTCTTCAAAAGAAAAAGAAATAGAAGAGTAACCAGCTGAAGATCCAGTCAGTCTTTTTTTCATTCCGACTGCATATTTAAGCTAGCAGTGCATTAGCATTAGCTTAGCAGTCAGTTTGCAGTCCCTTCAGTCTAGCTAGTTGGTGAAGCGTTAGCCGAGGGCGGAGTTTTGAGGTTTGCGCAGCCATTGGTAGAATTGCCGCCGGTGAAGGCGATGCCAACGCACGTTGCCCTCAACGATCTCTAGCGCCCGCGGCAACGCAGGCCCCGCCCCGACACCACTGGACTGGATGAACTCCTTTAACTGAGGACAGAAAAGACAGGAAAGAGAGTCGACGATGAGGAACAAGAGGAGGGGGGAAGGACAGAAGGAAGAGGGGAAGCAGTTAGTAAAGAAGAATTTAAAAACCTGTGACAATCAGGAAAGAAAAGACAGAAACATTCACCCTAAGAGTCTGGGAAGCTAATCACAATATAGCATATGATTAAAAGGAACCAACAACAGGCATGATTGAGGTTTTTGGAGCCTGAAGTCAGTAACTGCTGAATAAACTTCAAATCACAGCTCTCAGAATTGACAGCTAAAACATCCAGCGTGACGGAAATGTGCAAACCAGACCTCAAAGATCTCTTTTAAAAATGTTTGGCATGTGTTTGCAGTGCAGTTCACATCACTGTGAGCTTGATTTTCTGCAGCAGTGAGTGTGGCTGAGGCAGCTGGACCCATTAATAGAATCTCAAAGTGGGAGACGTTATTTTGGGTGTCCCTGATTTCTGGAAGTAGCAGTCCCTATTGTTTTACTCAGAGATAATGAGAGTCACAGTTTGAAGCCTGCTACAGCTTACATCAGCATGAAGCACTCAACATTTAAGTTCAGAAATTAGACAGAAAATAAGAATTAAAGGACCAATCAGTACTACTTACTATCTGATCAGACATTTAGGAAACATGTTGAAGTGCTGGCTTCTCTGACAACAATGCAGCAGTCAGTATGTCCTCCTTCTAACTTTAGATTCTGCTCCTGAATGCTCTGGATTTGTTTGGACCAGAGAAGGTAGGCGCTTTTAAGACCCCCCCCCACACGGCCGTTTTGGACGCCCCTCGGTTTGTCAGATATGAGAGCAGTTATCAGGTCAACAGGTGTTGCAGTGATGGAAGCGGGCAAGAGAAGTGGTTCAGATAGAAGTGATTGTACCCGACCTAAAAAGCCTCTGCATGTTTCTAATAAGCTCCACGAGCAGAAACGTGCTCAAACTAGGATCAATATTGGAGATGCTTTTGAAAAATGGAGAGAGGTTAGAACACAGAAAGGTTTACAGACCCGTGCAGAGCTGGATAAACACTGAAGCTTCAGTGTCTGTGACATACAGATTTTAAAGTCGCCAATAAAACTGTGATCACGCTGTAAGGTAGCTAGCTCAGAGGTCCAGTGCATCACAGTGAACAGAGTTTTATGCAATATGTTGGCCATTACTGCAGCAGGAAACACGACCAATGTTTCTATGATTTAATAACAAACAAACAACGGAGCGGAAACTGGCATGTAGCCGACAACACCTGAGATCATAAACTGTAAATATCTGCTCTGGTTTCATGGAAGCTTTAAAGAGGACATGAAGAACACCTGCAGGAAGAGGAAGGAGACATGGACTAAAGGTGGTTTGAAGTTTCAGTATTAAAGAACTTTAACTGCAGTTGAACAGAAACATTGATGTGAGTTATAAAAGCTAACTTGTCCTTTAAAGAGAGAGTTTCCTTCTGAAGATAATGAGAGGGAAAACATGAAGGAGAAACTCTGCACCCTAATTAAAGAAAGACGAGTCCTGCATGAGAGGTGAGTGTTAACGGGAAACTTTCTGTGTCAGGACAGAAACTTTGTGGAAGGAAGACAATTAACTGAACCTTTTTCTCTTCTCCATCGTTTGGGAGCGAAGAGGAAGCTTGCTGAGAGTTTGACAGATTCAGTGGAGCACAGGAAGAAAATCCATCTTCACACTCTTGATATCGTTAACTCAGCAGCGTCTGCCGTTCCTCTCCTCTATCCCACAGTTTCTCTCTTTAACCCTCCACCCCCTCCCCCACATTCACTAGTAAGATGTGCTCAGTGGGCGGGAGCAGACTTCAGTCACACATGGCATCTTCTCTAAATGAATCATTCAAAAACAGGATTTCATCCCGACTCTGCAGGACACTAAAGTTTGGGATTTAAAAGTCGTCCAAACTGGAGTCAGTCAAACATTTTGTTGATATATTCAGATTGTGACCACTAGGGGGCTTTTTCAGCTCACTGTTTAACTTTTGTTTTTCGTTGTTAACGAGTGAAGATGCACAGGTACACAGGTGATGTGAGAAGAGTTTATAACAGACCACAGAACCTCATGGGGACGATCGATGGACCAGAGGTGAACATGAGTCAGGGGCCCATTGGAGTCAAAGAGACACGGGTGGTCCTCTCTGTGTGTGTGTGTGTGTGTGTGTGTGTGTTCTTGTGTACATACCTCAGTAAGTTCTTTGTCCGTGTTCAGGAACTCTGTGACTCCCCCAATGAGCTTTGAGTTCATGAAAAGCGTTTCACCGTAACTGTGAAAGAAATCGGAGAGAAAGTTTTAGC
>NC_083633.1:21960390-21965031 GCF_963584025.1 Labrus mixtus | reverse complement strand
AGAGACAGAGAGAGAGAGAGAGAGAGAGAGAGATCCTGCAGGTCTGCTGCAGTAAATATATATAAACATAAATAAATATTTATATTTGATATTTATATTATTTGTTATTTCTCACGTTTAGATGACAGTATTAAGACGTGGCTGAATAATAACTGATATTAGAGACTGAACGTGCTCATGGCGTTCTGTGGACTCTCTGGTTTATGAGTCGTGCTGCGTTTGTGCAGCTCCTCGCTGTTAGCTCGCACCGCTTCTCCTCATCTCTTAGTCACTTTCTAAAAGAAGAAGCGTTTATTTGCGTTTATTGTCGCCTCTTTGATGGCGGGGAAATCAACGGCGGGAAATTGAAACGTCTCCCTCAAACTGCCTGAGACAGGAAGGAGTGTGAAACGTTTGTCAGGAAAATGTCACCTCATCATTCTAAGAGAAGAAAGACGGTCGCCGGTTCAAGTCCCGGCACGGACCAAGTCCGGAAGTTAGTCTGGTAGCTGGAGAGGTGCCAGTCCACTTCCTGAGCAAGGCACCCAACCTTGTTTGTGTTCATTTTCATTAAACTGAGTGTAAAACTGAATTTCCCCTCGCAGGATTAATAAAGTATAAATTATTATTATTTTATACACACGTCCGACAGTTTGTGTGTTTCAGCTGTGGCGTGTTACTCTCGCCTCTTCAGCACCATGGACAGCGCTCATTCACAGACACGTATCAGTCAAGACTTGGCGCCGACTTCTCTTATTTTCCATCTCTGACTCGTCTGAAAGAGAAGTTCTTTCTCATAAACATCGTCGTCCTGCCCTCGTGTGACGCCGCCCCTGCATCAGAGATTAGAAGCATCAAACATTAAAAAAAAAAAGTCGTTACTGAGCTCTTGTTTGCTTGAAGCTGACCTTGGAGAGAAACTAGAGCTTCAAAGAGAAAGAGTCGCAGCGATGACAGTAAGCAGGATGTCGGTGAGGTCGCTCACTTCCTGTCAGATCAGTTCAGTAATAAAGTGTTTTTCCTGCTAACCGATCCTCCCACAGTTCACTGTTACTCTCAAGATCTTTGAAACCCGGCCCGCTCTGTGATCTGTTGTCATGGTTGCTCACTTTGAACTCCGCCGAGGATGTTAAATATCTCGGCGGCTTTAGATGGCGAGGCCTCGCAGATGAAAACACGAGTGTGTTTCCTGCCTGTCAGTGACGCTTTCTGATCTCTGCACACTGAGGGGATTAGCAGCAGTGTTAGCATGAAAGCTATCGTTATGATCAGCTGTTTTCATGATGTTTATGATAGACTCCTTCAGTAACCAGTCAGCAGCTCATCAGGTCTCTCATGGATCTCTTTACAGACTTCATAATTACTGCATTAGCAATCAGCCGTATCAAAACTCATGAACCAGGATGGTCCACAAACCATTAAAGAGATTTAAAAAGAGCCGAGCAGAGTCGACAGCCTTCTCTGATTAACAGCTGTTATTCTGCTCAGATCTGAAGCCTGATCATGATTTACCGTATTGACAGTCAGCAGAAGATCTCAGACCGACCGTCCTGATTAATTCAGAATATCTCTAAGAACTCGATGTTTTCCTGCACATCGATACTAATAAATAAATGAAGAGTTAAAGTCAACAGCGTGTAACACTGTGGGACTTTTGAGCGCTTGTGAACGCAGCATCGGCCTCTGATTCAATCCACCTCTGCTGCTGCGTTCAGCCGTGACGACGCCTCAGATAAAAGCTCAACAACAAGTATTGGCGAACGCCCTGGGACCCCCGAGTGTGTCTGAACGCAGCCCCTTAAGACTCAACAAGAACAGAAGAAAGAGTTCAGCTCCACCTGCAACAAACAGCTTCAGTTCAGCGGCTGAGGAGAGCAGCTCCAGAGAAACACAAAAGAGATGAAAGCAGAGAACAGAGGTTGATTGTACATGTCAGAACAATAACATGACAGAAAAGAGGAAGATGAAGGAATGAACAACAGGTGAGGAGGAGGAAAGGAGCTGATGAAGAATTGATGGAGGAGAAAGTGGGTCGATAAAACAACGAAGAGAATAAACTTTCAGACCTGGTGAAGGATGTGAATAAAACATGGAGTGTATCAAATATAAATGAAATATAAATCATGTAAAGGTGCTAAAGAATGTGAAGAGAAAGTGCTTCTTCAGGAGAAAACGGAGGACAAACTCTGAGCTTATCGAGTTGTGAAACAAAGAGTTCCAAAGGGATCGCCGGTGAATGAAGAGATGAATGAGGCCGGGCAGCGTGCCCTGAGGACTGCCGTCTCCAGGAGAGTTATTGTCAGAGCGGTTAAAATGTAAAGGTTATCCTCGGCCACGCTGAATCAGAAGTCCCACAGTCCCCGACGCCACTGGGATTAACCAAAGACTGTAGAACACATGGACGCATTGGCCCAGTCACATTGAGAGGCGTTTTGATGCTGAACGATGGCGGTCACCATGTTGGAAATTCTAACCTGTCTGTATCTAGTTTCAGGCCGAGAGGTGGAGCTGAGGCGGCCTCCACGGCCCCCACGCCTCGAGGTTATCAGATACAACATGCCCACCTGTCAGTCAAATCAGCCACGCCTAGATGATGTAAAACTCACATTCTTTATAAATTCAGAAACTGAGCTAAAACCAGTTGTTGCTAGGAAAATGTTGATACAACAGTTAGGTGTGACCGAGCATGCTGATTGGACGAGAGGCTTTCCATAATGATGCTTTAGAGGAAAGCCGCGTCGAGTCCCAGCTCCGACCAGCTCCAGCCCTACAATCTGACCTAGAACCTTCGATCCCCGGACACCCGCCACCCTGCAGACTTCCAGGGGGCGGGGCCTTCAGTGTGGCGACCCCCACCCTCTGGAGCCCTCTCCTGGTTATCTGCGACGCTACATCCTCGCACCATCGCTATAAAACCTGATCGGCTCAGCTCATGGACTCAGTTTAATCGTGTTGTTTTTTTTGTGTGTTCTGATGTAACGTGTCCTCGGGTCCCTTGAAGGCGCTTTTCTCGATGTAATTAATCGTTAAACTAACGGTTGCTATGACATTTATTCTTTGCCTTTGTGTTGATTTAAAGTTTAATTTTTACAATAAAATGATAAACAAACATTTAAAGTCTAACCTGTTGTTGTTCCTCACTTCCTGTCCATACAGGAAGTGCTCCTGGTTGACAGTGATGTAATGAGTGGGGAGCTGCTCTGATTGGTTCTTGCTGATGGTAAGCACAGGGTAGCCCATTTGTAGAGTCCACCTGTCCATCATCTCTCCAATATTGATGTCCCGCCCCTCTGAATGCATGGCCTAAAAACAGACAGATGAATAATTATGATTAATGATTCGTAAACAGAAATAATTTAATGACTTTCTACAATCATTAGTGAGGTCATCTTACCCCATGAGTAACCTATTAATATCTGAAATAACAGCTCCTTTAAAGTCTCCTCATTAGAGACACATCTTGTACATTCAGGTAATTGGACGTCTGATTGGCTGGAAGCTCGGCCTCGCTATAACGAGCAGCGCTAACGAAGATGAATCTCGTTAAACTGACTTTTTTTTCTTCCTGTGTGAAGGACAAACAAGAAAAACAAGCCTCGCCTCCACCTGTCAGTCATGTCACCATGGCAACATGACTTTTCACGCCCCCGTCTCATCAGGCGTGAGGTAACTAGCGTCTCCGAGGCCTTCATTAGAAGAGCTTCGTTAAATAATCAACAGCTTCTGTCAGTGTGGCGGCTTCGCCCCTCAAGATCTACATGTGGAACATTTAAAGGTTTAACTCCCTGATGGAAAGTAAGGTACCTTACACGACATGACAACAGATCTCTCTGAAACTTTAGAGCAAGGCGGGAAGAGAAAGTTGAAAAGTAGGACAGGTAAACGGACAGGTGAGCTACTTACCTGAGACAGTTTGCTCCACAGGTCGTCTCTGGCTGCGTTACTGTACATGTGACTCAGAAGGTAATCCTGAAACAACAACAAACAGTTCTCAGGTTAGCAGGTTAGCAGGTTAGCATGATGCTAGTTTCTAGTGAGTTTGGAACACAAAGAAGAAGCTGCTGGGAACATCTCTGGTTTTACTGGTATTTTCCCATGAGCTCGGGGAAGCAGCTGAACAAGAGGAAGTCTAAAGTGAGCACATTTCATTTATTTTACAGAGCTGTTCAGGCCATTTTTGCCTTTATTGGAGAGGACAGCTGAAGAGAGACATGGATATTAGGGAGGAGGGGGGGGGGGCTCTGTACACGGGACACCGAGGCCATAAGGCGCCACAGCACATTTAACCTTTATGGTTAAATATGCCGTTTTGGACGCCCCTTGGTTTGCCAGATATGAGAGCAGTTATCAGGTCAAACCAACAGGTGTTGCAGTGAACTTGTGTTTAAATGATGTCGAGCTGAATCAATCTTTAACGTAGAAACATGAAGAAAATATTTATTGAAACATGAAACAAGGACATTTTCTAGATGATTCCAAATATGATGCATAAAAACACAACGCGCAGATAAAATCAGGTCCAAAGGATCGGGGTGCATGATGCTGTTGTTTTCGTAAAGCTTCAGTAGTGAAATCTTTCTGAGCCTCTCCGAGTGTTTACTGTGTAAAAGTCTTGATTCAGTGAGGAGTCTGAAGGGCTTTGGGCTCAATCCTCGCTCTGAT
>NC_083633.1:21940390-21955390 GCF_963584025.1 Labrus mixtus | reverse complement strand
GACGACGCAGTGACTCACCTTTTTGTAGGCGATCCAGTCAAAGACTCGGTCGATATCCGTCGCCTGCTCCACCTCCTGGGAGATTGGGTGAGAGGTGCTCAGGCCATCCAATAGCATCACCTCGTGGAGGACGTCTGTCAGGAAGCGTTGCTTCTCCTGAGAACAAACAAACACATCGTCTCTGTCACTTAAAGGAAACGCTGCTTTGCATCCCTCTCTCATACTCAGTGATTGATGAATTAAAAGACGTATTGTCTCTGAAGAGATGGAGCGCTGTAGAACCCACGTTCAGACGAGGACACAGTCTGACATTTATGTTCTGGAAGTTCTTTTTACTAACATTATATCTGATTCTTCTGTTAGGACGATGATGAGAAACTAACATTGTGCTTTTCATCTCCAAAGCCCGGGAGAGTCAGAGTGTGAGGTTTAAGACGGAGCTGGTAAAGGAACATGCAGCCTCGTAATGACTGTTAATGACTGTTGGACCCCTGCAACATAACGCAGCAACATAACGCAGCAACATAACAGAGCAACATAACGCAGCAACATAACGCAGCAACATAACGCAGCAACATAACGGAGCAACATAACGGAGCAACATAACGCTGCAACATAACGCAGCAACATAACGCAGCAACATAACGCAGCAACATAACGCAGCAACATAACGGAGCAACATAACGCAGCAACATAACGGAGCAACATAACGCTGCAACATAACGCAGCAACATAACGCAGCAACATAACGCAGCAACATAACGCTGCAACATAACGCAGCAACATAACGCTGCAACATAACGGAGCAACATAACGCTGCAACATAACGCAGCAACATAACGCAGCAACATAACGCTGCAACATAACGCAGCAACATAACGCTGCAACATAACGCAGCAACATAACGCTGCAACATAACGGAGCAACATAACGCTGCAACATAACGCAGCAACATAACAGAGCAACATAACGCAGCAACATAACGCAGCAACATAACGCAGCAACATAACGGAGCAACATAACGCTGCAACATAACGCAGCAACATAACGCAGCAACATAACGCAGCAACATAACGCAGCAACATAACGGAGCAACATAACGCAGCAACATAACGGAGCAACATAACGCTGCAACATAACGCAGCAACATAACGCAGCAACATAACGCTGCAACATAACGCAGCAACATAACGCAGCAACATAACGGAGCAACATAACGCTGCAACATAACGCAGCAACATAACGCAGCAACATAACGGAGCAACATAACGCTGCAACATAACGCAGCAACATAACGCTGCAACATAACGGAGCAACATAACGCTGCAACATAACGCAGCAACATAACGCAGCAACATAACGCAGTAACATAACGCTGCAACATAACGCTGCAACATAACGCTGCAACATAACGGAGCAACATAACGCTGCAACATAACGCTGCAACATAACGCAGCAACATAACGCTGCAACATAACGCTGCAACATAACGGAGCAACATAACGCAGCAACATAACGCTGCAACATAACGCTGCAACATAACGCTGCAACATAAGGCAGCAACATAACACTACAACATAACGCAGCAACATAACGCAGCAACATAACACTACAACATAACGCAGCAACATAACGCAGCAACATAACGCTGCAACATAACACTACAACATAACGCAGCAACATAACGCTGCAACATAACGCTGCAACATAACGCAGCAACATAACACTACAACATAACGCAGCAACATAACGCAGCAACATAATGCAGCAACATAACGCTGCAACATAACGCAGCAACATAACACTACAACATAACGCAGCAACATAACGCTGCAACATAACACTACAACATAACGCAGCAACATAACGCTGCAACATAACGCTGCAACATAACGCAGCAACATAACGCTGCAACATAACGCAGCAACATAACGCAGCAACATAACGGAGCAACATAACGCTGCAACATAACGCAGCAACATAACGCAGCAACATAACGCTGCAACATAACGCTGCAACATAACGCAGTAACATAACGCTGCAACATAACGCAGCAACATAACGCAGCAACATAACGCTGCAACATAACGCAGCAACATAACGCAGCAACATAACGCAGCAACATAACGCTGCAACATAACGCAGCAACATAACGCTGCAACATAACGCAGCAACATAACGCAGCAACATAACGCTGCAACATAACGCAGCAACATAACGCAGCAACATAACGCTGCAACATAACGCAGCAACATAACGCAGCAACATAACGCTGCAACATAACGCAGCCTAGCTGGGAGTTTGGCTCTTTGTGTGCATAGAAAAACCAGCGACTGAGGAAGAAGAAAGGCCCGCTCACTTTCTCACAAAGACTTTCTGACCAGCGGTCTGCTCGTATGATTCAAGGTGACGGTCTTCTTCCTCAACATGTGACACAAATAAAATCAATCAATCATACTTTGGAGCTGGACAAAGATCCGTCACGTCAAGGCGTCCTTTAAAGGTTCACGTTACAGTATGTTAACTGTCTTTCCAAAATAGACTTTCAGAAACACCCAGTGAGTCACCTTTGGGTGCTGGTTCTGTGTCCCCCTAAGGGTGCTGGGTAATCCCCTCTTTGTGACTCTTCCTCTTCATAGTCGTTATGTGAATCTGGGGGGGACTTCAGTTTGTTGGGGGGGGGGCTAAACTCTGGACAGACTTCAGTTTGTATGGGGGGGGCTAAGCTCTGGACAGACTTCAGTTTGTATGGGGGGGGGGCTAAGCTCTGGACAGACTTCAGTTTGTATGGGGGGGGGGGGGGGCTAAGCTCTGGACAGACTTCAGTTTGTATGGGGGGGGCTAAGCTCTGGACAGACTTCAGCTTGTTGGGGGGGCGCGGTGGGACAGTTGGTTCAGTAAAGGTTTAGATCGTAATCTTTGTGTGTCGTTTTTTTTCTTCATCCGCTCACTTGTAATTTATTTTCGTCTCTTTCATCCGTTCTTCTCTCCAGTCCGAGTTTAAGCCCCTCCTCTCCTTCTCTAATTGGTTCATGTGTTTTTTCTTCCTTCAGTCTCCCTTTTTACATCCTCTCTTTTGATTCAGTTCTGTTCACTCTCTCCACCTCTCCTTCTTTCTCGTCTTTTCTTCTTGCTCCTCCTCGCCGGCGCCCCTTGTTTCACGATGTTAATAGACATCTGCAAACATGTCGAGCTTTAACGAGCTCTGTCTAAATTACCCCCGGGATCGGGCTAAATCCGGGGTAGTGCGGCTCTGTCTAATTCATGGATTACAGTGTTTACTATGGAGATTTGGTTTTAATGAACCTCCATCTTGTTAAGCAATCGAATTGTCGGCTTATTAACTTTTAGGCGTTAATGAACAACATGAAGAGGGACTTTTTGTGAAATTAACAGAATCTTCTGGGATCAGGCTAATTCTTGATCCAACTGCAGCTCTGTGTAATTCCTGGATTAAGGTTGTTTTATTAAATAGATTAATTTGATGAATCTGAATCCTGTCAAACTTAAGTTTCTGGAGATATTTCAGTTCATAAACATACTTTCTGCTCGGATCAGGCTACTTTGTGGAGGATATGGTTCGGTCTAAGTCGACATGGATATCATTTTCATTCTGTTGAACAAAAGAGTTGAAGTTCTGGGTTATTCGGACTCTCAGATTCTGACACAGTCATGTGTTCATTGTCTAGCTTTGTGATTCTGTCTATTACCTGGTGAGAGTGTGATGGAGCGAGGTTTAATCTTATGGCCCGTACTGCAGCAGATATCTTAAATTGCTGCTAGGGCTCGGGCTAATCCCTGGGTGATCCCTGCTCGGTCCACTCAGCTCTGCTCTGAGTCCGTATGTGATCTCCCACCGACTGGAGTCTCTTCAGGACTTTGCAGGTTTTATTCAGAGACTGTTGGTCGCACGGGCGCATGCACAGGGAGTCCGGGGACTAAGCCGTAAATTGGACGATTATTTCATTAGTTAAATGGAACATTTGGATGAAACCAAAACGACTTGACTGAAAGTGAAATCAGCTCTAATTAACTCAGTCACCTGAAGGTGGAGCGAGAGAGAGTTTAAGAGGGGGGGGAACGAGGGGTGGTGGGGGGGGTCCATCTGATCCATACGGTCATTATGAACCAGATGGACCCACATGTGGAGGGACGGCTAATAGGGCAGCAGTCAGTGTAAACACACACACACACACACACACACACACACACACACACACACACACTGCCTCCTCTCCTCCTCCTCTTCCTCCACTTCCTCCTCCTCCTCCTCGTTGACTCGGTGTGTTAGGATAATTGACGACCCAGCTCTTGTTTTCTGTGTCTTTACTGCCATGTCGGTAAAACTCAGCTCCCCTTTGGTTTCATTTATTTTATTATTTATTTTATTTATCGATACGCTCCGTCATCGCTTGCAGGGGCCATGTGGCGTAAAACTAACATCCCGTGAGTTTGAGACCACCGTTTCCAGCGGACAATCGTAAGTTACGTTAGTGTTCACACTGACCCATTGGTTATTTTTCCCTGATTCCAGGGTGGTGCCCCCGAGTTGATTAAACATAGTTCAATGATATTGTTATTTATATTGATAATAATTAAATATAATTTTAAAGAATATAACCAAAGTTGACTAGATAGAACCCCAACAAATGGTGCCCTGTGTGAGGCCTTCAATACAACCAGCTTTATTGCACTGTTAACACACAGTAATCCGAAACTTTAATCCTAAAAGAGATTTTTCTTGAGGAAAAATTGTCTTTTCTTTTGAAGATTTACTTTTTGTTGTTTATTCAAAGCAGACAGCAAGTTGTGGCTTAGTTTGTGTCGTATGTTGTTGAACATAATGATGCAGCCAGGGCGACTTTCTCAATGAACTAGTTTGTTGCTTTAATCCAGAGTTTTATCCTGAAGTAATTCTTCTAAAGAAATGTATTTTTTTTTAACATTGACTTCTCATTTCAAGCAAAGCAGCCATTAAGTTGTGTTTTAGTTGTGTTGTTGTGTTTAGTTGGGTTGAGTAGTTTTAATTTTTGTGTGCTCTTTGTTGTTTGAGACACCAATTTAGACATTTTTTCCATTGAGAGTGTAACCTCATAATTGTTGCATAGCACCTCTGAGAGGTGTTGACCTCTCAGTCAAAGTTGACTTGATAAAACCCCAACAACGGTCTTAGATTCGAATGTGACGGCGATCTGCCGAAGCGGAGAGAGACATCATGTTATGATATCGCCCACGCCAAGAGGTTGGACGCTCTGTTCCTGATCCCACCACGGCATCCATGTAAGAAATACTACACTGCAACCTGATTGGCTGAATGAGTGATTGGGCGTGTTCCAGTTTTCATTTCCTGCAGCGCCGTTGCGCTCTGTAAACAGAAACAACGTTTTAAATGAAAAACCTGAAATAAACGAGAGGATCAGGAATGGAGCGTTTTATCATCTCGCTACCGGAGAAACACTTTGTGTCTATTAAAGCGCCGAGCAGAACCGCAGGAACAGGGATTTAAAAACGCCATGTCGCTCACAAACAGGCTCCAGCGCACAGAGTATGTGCGCTGGAGATAAGGTGCTTCAGCTGCAACACGTTCTGAAGTGTGTGTGTGTGTGTGTGTGTGTGTGTGTGTTTCTGTGTGTGTGTGTGTGTGTGTGTGTGTGTGTGTGTGTGTTTCTGTGTGTGTGTGTGTGTCGGTGTGTGTGTGTTTCTGTGTGTGTGTGTGTGTGTGTGTGTGTGTCTGTGTGTCTGTGTGTGTGTGTTTCTGTGTGTCTGTGTGTGTGTGTTTCTGTGTGTGTGTGTGTGTGTGTGTGTGTGTTTCTGTGTGTGTGTGTGTGTTTCTGTGTGTGTGTGTGTGTG
Source organism: Labrus mixtus (assembly GCF_963584025.1). NCBI lineage: Eukaryota > Metazoa > Chordata > Actinopteri > Labriformes > Labridae > Labrus > Labrus mixtus. The sequence continues at coordinate 21,949,540 of NC_083633.1, read as the reverse complement.
TGTGTGTGTGTGTGTCTGTGTGTGTGTGTTTCTGTGTGTGTGTGTGTGTCTGTGTGTGTGTGTTTCTGTGTGTGTGTGTGTGTGTGTCCGTGTGTGTGTGTTTCTGTGTGTGTGTGTGTGTGTGTGTGTCTGTGTGTGTGTGTGTGTGTGTGTGTTTCTGTGTGTCTGTGTGTGTGTGTGTGTCTGTGTGTGTGTGTGTGTGTGTGTGTGTGTGTGTCTGTGTGTGTGTCTGTGTGTGTGTGTTTCTGTGTGTGTGTGTGTGTGTGTGTGTCTGTGTGTGTGTGTGTCTGTGTGTCTGTGTGTGTGTGTGTGTGTGTGTGTGTGTGTGTGTCTGTGTGTGTGTTTCTGTGTGTGTGTGTGTGTGTGTGTGTGTGTGTGTGTGTGTGTGTGTGTGTCTGTGTGTGTGTGTGTGTGTGTGTGTGTGTGTGTGTGTGTCTGTGTGTGTGTGTTTCTGTGTGTGTGTGTGTGTCTGTGTGTGTGTGTTTCTGTGTGTGTGTGTGTGTGTGTGTGTGTCTGTGTGTGTGTGTTTCTGTGTGTGTGTGTGTCTGTGTGTGTGTGTCTGTGTGTGTGTGTGTGTGTGTGTGTGTCTGTGTGTGTGTGTGTGTGTGTGTGTGTGTGTGTGTCTGTGTGTGTGTGTTTCTGTGTGTGTGTGTGTGTGTCTGTGTGTGTGTGTCTGTGTGTGTGTCTGTGTGTGTGTGTCTGTGTGTGTGTGTGTGTGTGTGTGTGTGTCTGTGTGTGTGTGTTTCTGTGTGTGTGTGTGTGTGTCTGTGTGTGTGTGTTTCTGTGTGTGTCTGTGTGTGTCTGTGTGTGTGTGTGTGTCTGTGTGTGTGTGTTTCTGTGTGTGTGTGTGTGTGTCTGTGTGTGTGTGTTTCTGTGTGTGTGTGTGTGTGTCTGTGTGTGTGTGTTTCTGTGTGTGTGTGTGTGTGTGTGTGTGTGTGTGTGTGTGTGTGTGTCTGTGGGTGTGTGTGCTGTAATCTAAAGTTGCGTTCTCACACACCTTCTCTCAGTCTCTTCAGGAGGACGGATGGCGGCTTCATGAGCACATTTGAAGAATAATTGATTTTTAATCGTGCCGTGTTATGAGCCGGCTCGCTCTGTGGAGAGTGGAGGGGAGCGGGCTGAATGTGGCGAGCTGCATGTGAGGCGCTGAACCGCAGAGAGGCACTTTTAGAATGGAGGAGGAGTCAGATACCGGAGCGAGTGAAGGAAGGTCAGAGGTCAGAGGTCAGGACTCTGAACGCCTACACGCTCTGAAGTTGCGTTTGACAAACAGGAAGAAGAGTTACGGCGGAGAGAATAAGCGCTTCATGTTTCTACTTCCTGCATCAGGATTCTACTCACCATGTTCCACTTTGGGAAGAGGAAGTCTGTGCCGACGTACTCGAAGAAATGAGCAAAGCCTTCTTTCAGCCACACGTCCTCCCACCACATGGGGGTCACCAGGTCCCCGAACCACTGAGAGAGACACACACACACACACACACACACACACACACACACACACACACACACACACACACACACACACACAACATTTAAAGGAATATTAAAATCTCTTATTTTCAAACCTGGAATATTTCCCCATTCAGTTGAAACTTTTTAAATACTTTTCTCACAGTAAACGTTTCAGTTCAAAGACATCAGAGTATTTATATCTGTTTCATATCACAGGGAGTCAAAATAAAAGGGTGTGGGAGTAAAATACAAAAACATCCAACAAACAAAAATCCATAAAAGAAAAAGAACAGACGAGTGAGCACGCTGACTTAAACGCTCCATACCTTCTGTTATGTAAACCACAGACCAGTCTGCTCCTGCAGGGGGCGCTGGAGTCCCATCGATGGCGGTCTCCATGCTGGAAATGCTGTCTCAGTCTAACTTTCAGTCAACCTAACGACAGGCTGAGAGCTGGAGCTGAGGCGGGTTTTAAACCTCCTGACAAACCGTTACACCGCACCCACCTGTCAATCAGGTCAGCTACACGCCTTATTGTGAATAACTCTTATCCTTCATCAAATCAAAACTGATGAGTCATCAAAACATTCACCCCCCGTACAGTGTGTGTCCATCGAGACATGAGCTAATCACACCTATTTGGGTTTTTGAACCAGGCTGTAAACATGTTAATCTCTGCTGTAAAAACAGACTTTTTAGAATGGGTGTGTATGTGACTTCCTGTGTTCCTGCAGCCAGCCTCTAGTGGACACTCCAGGAACTGCAGGAATTTACACTCCAGCATCGGCTTCATGTTTCCACACCAGAGGTCGCCGCTCAGTTAAAGGAGTAAATGTAGCCACTAAAGGTTTCAGAGGTTATGGAACTGTTGGAGACATTTTTGTGTGTTTTGTTTGTTGGGCTGACCACTAGGGGGCACCGTAAACATCAGGGAGCTTAACTGGAGGTCAGTGGTTTTTGACTGTTGCACGCCAATCTGAGCGAACGTGTAGTTTATCTAATGGTTCTGATAAGTGCACATTGGTGGAAATTGGGAGTGAGGAGTGTGACTGTCCATACCGGTGTTCAGATATTCAAGTCAAAACCGAAAAGCTCATCCCAAGAGTCACAGCGAATCTGGGCCAGAGCTCAGAACGCCACAACAGCCGCTGACTTTCAATTTGACACAATGCTGTCAACAATACAGAACATTTAATTAAATCCACAACGAGTCCAAGTTTGAGCAGGACGTGCCAGTTCTGCTCCTCCTGGAGGTCTGAGTGAGCTCCGCCTGATGAACAGAGTCCAGCAGAGCGCCGTCCTGCAGGGCGCCGTCCTGACTTAATGAAGCAGGTCAAGCTCATCAGCAACACCGGAGGACAACCAGCAACGTAGTTCAAGACAATATGTGACAAAGGAAGCTGCTCGTTTGGCACACGTTTTTAGGGGATGCTTGCACCTGATTGGACGGTGAGTTCTCTTCGGGGTAAAGGAGTTTAATGAAGGCGGCGCACGTAGAAAATAGACTGAACTCTGCTGATAGTGAAACGTACGGCCACGAGAGGAATCCATGTGTGCCCGCACTGCTTCATGGAAACACAGCCTGAATGAAAATAGAGCAGCGATTGGGAACAAACGTGTGTCCCTGCCAGCTTTGTTTCAGAGTCTCCACGTCCCCTCTAAACCTTCAGCTGCACGCCGGAAAAAAAAACTTTTCCTCTGAATTCACTTCAAACTCTCATGAAAGCACACGGACGTGTTCCTGAACAAACTGTCCTTCAGCAAAATCTGTGTGTGTGTGTGTGTGTGTTTAAAATAAATTAAAGTTACTGCAGCCAACGGGGGCTAACCAAGGACTCCCAACAGCCCCCCAGAAACCCACCTGACCCGGGGCCCCATGCTTAGAAACTGAGCTGCAGAATCACGTTGGAGGGTGCGGAGCGACCAACACAAGAAGTCAGTGTTCAGTAATGACCTGCAGAAACAAAGGCTCAGGCCCCGTGGTCTTCTGGCGCTCTCAGGTCCGATGGGATGAAGCGATCTGATTTTGACCTGCTCAGGAGAATCCTCTTTCATTCACTCCTTTAAATGACCGCTATCCCAATGCTAATTATAGCTCTGAGTTAGCATCAAGCTAACAGTCGCCCCCCCCATGGAGAATAACACACCAACAGCAAACTGGTTTAATGTGGAACGAGGAGTTAAACGTATATTTATCACATTCATCAAACTCTGTTATATTTTTATTGGTTTCAAACTGAGCTCCCGTTTCTTCATCGTTTTTTATTCTCGCTTGTTTGGTTCTCATTCAGCTCAGGAAATTTTCTTGATTTAATTAAAAGCTTCATAAACTATCTTTGCTTCAGTCTCGACTATAAATCTGTTCACTCTCGAAACAAGCGGCGTCTTACTTCTGTCCGTGTTTTCTCATAAAGTCGCTAAACGTGTCATGGCGTGCACACTGACTGACTCTCTCCCTCGCTCTCTCGCTCTCTGGCGGCCATGAGTCTGTGTCTGGGCAGGGATTCAAACCGACCCCCCGTGGGAGCTGGCAGGCTGCTCAGCTGCCGCCTCGCTCAACAGGCGCCGGTTCAAACCTGCGAGCTGCAGACCCACTACGGTTCATGAAAATCAAACCCTGCCAGAGGACGTCCTTCTTACAGGTATGTTTTAAACCATTTCCTGTCTTCATGATGAAGCAGTGACTTCTGGGAAATCTCCGACTGAAGGGAACAAACAGAAAAAGGCTCTGTCTCAGTTTTGTACTTTCTGTTTGTGCCTGACTCCAGATGTGCCCCCCCCCCCCCCCAGTGTGGGTCAGTAAGTGTTCTTGGTGTGATGCTGGTTCAGTTTGACCACGCCTCCTGACGAACAGGACGATGATTAGAGAGAGATTTGAAGTCTTGAGCCGTCACTTCTCTAATCATTAAAAACTTCACATTTCCTCACACGTTTTCATTAGCTCGTCTCTCGTCTCCTTTCATCCTGGTTTAAACATTTTGAAGAAACGCCTCCGGGGGGTCCGCCGATGAGGCTGGGAAAGTCGACTCAGGTTGCTATGGTTCTGTTGTTGCCATGGTTTCACAAGTGCATCATGGGTAGGGTTCGTCATAGGGGGAATCCAGACAGTGAAAGATGCTGATCCGAGAGAGTGCTGAGGCGGGGGAACCGGGGGGGGGGGAGAAAAGTTCGACATGAGGAAGAATGCTGATGAGTCAGAAAACAGAGAGCGAGGACTCTTTCTAAGATTCAGCACAGGCTGAGAAAACACCAGAGAAGGGTGGATGAATGCTGAGTAGGAACACAGCTTTCACCTCTGACACCAACAACAAACTGCTGCACACTCTCATACAGTGTTTGGGATTTCAGGATTGTTTTGGGGGGGGGTCACGCAGGTCAACAAGAACTTTTTCTAGCAGGTTGCTGCCCCATCAAAGCTGGGCAACAAACTGAAAACTGCAGACTGCTTATAACCACAACTGAAGTATAAAAATGGAACATCTATGATGGAATCTGGCCTTCAGTTAAAGATGGGAACCAGACATGAGGAGCTCGTAAAGGCTGCAAACGTTTTTAGCCTAAAGTCTTTGCTATGACTCTCATTCACACTCTGAGTCCTGATAAATGAAACCTGATGCATATTGAGCTCATACTGTTGAATCAGACTGAAACCTCATTATCTCTGCAGCCTCACCGAGCTAATGGGACTCCCACAGCTCATACTTTCTGTTATTTAAAGCATATTTATTTATGGCTCATAAAACCTAAAGCTCAGACTCACTGTGTGTTACTGAATTTCACAGTCAGCTCTTCGAACTGCAAGAACACGTCTCTGGAAACTATAGCTGGTTAAGTAGCTGAGGCATCACAGCAACAGTTCAGATCATTTCTCGTGAGTTTGTTAAGCCCAGCAATGTCAAGTGTATATATCATGTGGAAATAAATAGGCCAATGCTATCATATCTTTAAGACCTGTTTCTCCACTAGAACACAGGGCAGGGCACACAGCCAAAGCTTGGACCAGCTCCTGGTTGCTGCTTTAGGCTCAGACAGCCGAAGGACAAGATCCAATTAGCTACTTCCTCCTCTCCTTCTTCATCTTCATGCATCCTCTTCATGCATGTTTCTTACTAACGTCTCTCTTTACGAGCGGACTTAAAACTTTCCTTTTTTTGATGAAGCTTAAAGTAACGACTGGCCAAAGCTTGGACCAGCCTCCAGTCGCTGCTTTAGGCTTAGACTGCCGAAGGACAAGATCCAATTAGCTACTTCCTCCTCCTCTCCTTCTGTGTTACTACCTTTGTGTCTTTCCTGGAGTCTTTGTGTGCTTTCATCCTGCAGGTTCTTGTGTATTGTTGTTGTGGACCCCCTGCAGTGCTGCGCCTGCTATGGTTCTTCTTCACTATAATATAAAATGAGTTAGAAGACAATCTTCTAATGCAGTTTTCTTTGATGGATAGAGCCAGAGCTGCAGAATATTGTTTATGAACCCCATTCCCCTCTCTAAATAAACAAAGCCTGTCACAACTAGCTCCCTGTGTGTGTTTTTCTACAATAACCAATCACAAGGTTTGGTATTCTGTTCATAACTCAGGGAAATATCAGGGCTGCAGTTAAAGACTTGTAACATATAGATCAGTATTTGTCGCAGCAGTATTGCCGGCGCCCCGCTCCAGGGATCCTCCACAGAGGTTGTTCTGGAGACAAACAGAGTCGGGGAAACGATGCTAATGTGACGCAGCAGTGTAATGGAGAACTTCTTATTTTTAGACCGTAACAGCAGCTGGCATGCTTGAAAGAGCATTAATTGAGTCACACATAAGATTTCAGACTCATTATGCATTGACTCACTGAATTAAAACAAGAGGTTTGAACGCTTCATTTTTCCTTCCTCCACCTCTCCGTCTCTCCCACAGAACAAAGGAGATCTGTTCCTTTGATCGCCCCCCCTCTCCCTCTCCTCCCTCCATCTGACCCTCACTGATAAATATTCATCCTCCTCTACAGCGGAGGGACTGAATCTGATTTTCACTTTGTGTTTGGATGGAGCTGCTCACTGCTCCGCCCCAGCCAACACTAAATGACTCTTGGTTGTCACTTGGCAGAAGAACTGTTTGAATCTACATATCTGTGAAACAATGGAGGCTTTCACTCCATCCCCGACCCCGACTGACCGGATTTTAAATGTCCAACTAGAACCAGCCTGCAGCTTCTTTGGGGGTGTTGGGTTGAGGATTTGGATAGTAGCTTGTGTTAATGAAATCACCTGAAATAAAAACTCAACGGGCGAGACAAACTAATAAACCATTAGCTCAGTGTGTAGGGTCTAAGGGACCAGAGGGTCACTGGTTCCTGGTGTGGAGGGTTAGGTCTAGAAGAGGTGCCCGATCACATCCAGAGCAAAGCACCAAACCCCCCACCAGCTCAGGAGCGCCCCCTAGTGGCAGCCTATTTGTGTATGTGTGCATTTTGGGTTAATGTGTTTTTGCCCCTCCGGAGTTAATAAAGTTCATAGAAGAACGACCCTAACACTCGGATACACAGCGAGCTAGGAGACTGATTCATACCCATCAAATCCTCGCCATAGCGACAGACATAAAACATGGCCGCCCCTCTGCTCATCCATCAGTTCAGCTCTTCTTACAGACCTCTGGATCAGAGTCTTTGTTTCCCCTCGGTCAGATCCAGACTTTGTGTCGGGGTCGAGCCCGAGTCAGCTCATGACCTCACGTTATCTGATCATTATTTTTTAATCTTTGGACTCTTTTTCCTGTTCTTAGTATTTTCCAAAGTGATCTCAGTCTTTCTGCAAATCATTTTCTGCCTCGACGGCGGCAACAAATATATTTGACAAATATTTGGCAGAAAATATTTTTGTGCTGCAGAACGAGCGGAGGAGGGACGCTGATCCTTTCTCTTTATATTCTTGTTTTCCTGACAGGCCGACCACACGCCCATTTCTCACTACGTGCGTGCGTGCGTGTGTTTGTGTGTGTGTGTGTGTGTGTGTGAGTGTGTGTGTGATGTTTAAATTGCTATATAAAGCCGGCTGGCAAAACCAATCTGTCACAACCATGAAACCTTTGATTTACGACAACAAAACGACACCGCTCAGTGCATGTGTGTGTGTGTGTGTGTGTGTGTGTGTGTGTGTGTGTGCGCATATGTGTGTATGTGTGTGTGTGTGTGTGTGTGTGTGTGTGTGTCTGTGTGTGTTGTGTGTGCGCATGTGTGTGTGTATGTGTGTGTGTGTGTGTCTGTGTGTGTTGTGTGTGCGCATGTGTGTGTGTATGTGTGTGTGTGTGTGTGTGTGTCTGTGTGTGTGTGTGTGTGTGTGTGTGTGTGTGTGTGTGTGTGTGTGTGTGTGTGAGCATGTGTGTGTGTCTGTGTGTGTTGTGTGTGCGCATGTGTGTGTGTATGTGTGTGTGTGTGTGTGTGTGTGTGTGTGTGTCTGTGTGTGTTGTGTGTGTGTGTGTGTGTGTGTGTGTGTGTGTATGTGTGTGTGTGTGTGTATGTGTGTGTGTATGTGTGTCTGTGTGTGTCTGTGTGTGTATGTGTGTGTGTGTGTGTGTGTGTGTGTGTCTGTGTGTGTTGTGTGTGTGTGTGTGTATGTGTGTATGTGTGTGTGTGTGTGTGTGTGTGTGTGTGTGTGTGTGTGTGTGTGTGTGTGTTGTGTGTGTGTGTGTGTGTGTGTGTGTGTGTCTGTGTGTGTGTGTGTGTGTGTGTGTGTGTGTGTGTGTGTGTGTGTGTGTGTGTGTGTGTGTGTGTGTGTGTGTGTGTCTGTGTGTGTTGTGTGTGTGTGTGTGTGTGTGTGTGTGTGTGTGTGTGTCTGTGTGTGTTGTGTGTGTGTGTGTGTGTGTGTGTTCCTGTCATTTCAACACAAACACAACAGCGAGGCAGACGGCGCTCCGACATGTTAAATGCCCTTAAGATGCTCCAAACTACATACGACGTCCTCAATAAGCCGCCATTCTCCCGACGCTGATTTGACCCTACGCAGAATATAAACATCATCAATAAGTCATCGAGTGCGATGAATAAAAGATGACAAAAGTGCAGGAGATTGAATTCTTCTTATATTATTTAAAGGATGAAGCTGGAAGTATTCTCTCAGAATAAAAACAGTAACCTCTCTCAGAGCGTGGCGCCACACGCTTAAGGAACCGCCCACTTACACTGGATAGGGTTAGGTGGCACATCACTGTGTGTGTGTGTGAGTCTGTGTGTTCTTCTTTACGGCGGAGGACGGACATTCCCATCAACCCATGACGTGCTCTGAGTTTGCTACCTGGACACCGTTAGCTCAGTTTAGAGCGCATTACAGTAAATGTGGGGGGATAAAGGAGAAGAGAGAGCCGCTCACTCTGGGCATGATGCTACAAACTCGTAGCACGTTAGCATGAATTAGGCAAGGCGTGATTCTGGCGTCTCTTCGGTGAGCCTCATGGAGACCGTCGTCCGGTTTCCTCATAACTCCTAACAATCGATACATTCTCGCTAACGCAGATCTACAGCAGCTCGACTCGGCCTGACTTATCTTCCTCTGCAGAGACTTTGACATAATAAAACAAAGTGAACAGATTTTCAATATTTCATTAAAGTTCTCCTGACAGATTTATCACGAGTTCAACGTTTTGACGTCTTTAAGAGGAAACAAAGAGGACGAGAGGAGAAGGAGCCGAGACAAGTTCTGACCTCTCAGTTCAGCAGAATCCC
>NC_083633.1:21930148-21932648 GCF_963584025.1 Labrus mixtus | reverse complement strand
AGTGGAAACCCCACCTGAGTGGAAACCCCATCTGAATGGAACCCCACCTGAATGGAAACCCCACCTGAGTGGAAACCCCATCTGAATGGAAACCCCACCTGAGTGGAAACCCCATCTGAATGGAACCCCACCTGAGTGGAAACCCCATCTGAATGGAAACCCCACCTGAATGGAAACCCCACCTGAATGGAAACCCCACCTGAATGGAACCCCACCTGACAGAGATATTCTGCTGCAAGAATCTGAAACTCAAAATCAAATGACTCATTGATTTGTTGAGCATACTAAGAAACACATCACACGCTGACTCCTAATGAAGATGTACCGTAGCGTCTGTGCCAACAAATAAAACCCACAGCAGCTCCCCGCCTGCTGCTGATTGATCATTGGCTGAGACGGATTAGACATCAAACAGGCGCCTGTTAGCTCCCACTGTCTGCATTAGCATGTTTTCTTTCCCCTTGTTGCCGTGTACCAGGCAGGATGTTGGCGTGCTGGAGCTGCAAAAAGCTGTTAAACCCTCAGCAAAGTCTGATTCAACATGAAACATTCTCACTCCAACGAGAACCAATCAGATTCTCCAGCTCCAGAGAATATGTATCCAGTTTCTCTAAATGGATATCCTTCAGTGAAGTTTGACCAGAGCTTTTTTTTTGGCCCATTCAAGCGCAGGCTGTGTGCAGCGTGTACGCAGGAACCACTACAGGCTGCTGAGAGGATGCTTTCTTAAGTCAGCGGTACTTTTACATTTATGCCCTTCAGAGGATAAAACACTTCATTTATTGTAACTACGTAAACATTTCATTTCTAGAAACTTAAGATTCAGTGAAGGGACACTTCGTATGGAGCGTTTCAATCACATCCCTGCACCTTCAGCTCGGCCTCTCTTAGAGTGGCTCCATTCCAAACAGTTTGAGATCCTCTTACTTCAAAGTGATGACCTTCCTTTAAGACTCAACAGGAGGTCCAAAAGAGAAATGGAGAAAAACTTCTGCTGAAACTGGAGGACAGGAGAAATCCCGAGCAACTTTGTGGAGCAGATGTTTAAACTATGAGATAATATCCATTGGGGGTGTCAAATTCTGCAGTTCCTGGAGTGTCCACTAGAGGCTGGCTGCAGAAGCACAGGAAGTCACATACACACCCATTCTAAAAAGCTTGTTTTTACAGCAGAGATGAACATGTTTACAGCCTGGTTACCAGCATGGGTGACATCACTCAGGCTTCAAGCGTTCATATTTACAGTCTGTGGTCTCACCATCCAGCGCCCCCTGCCGGACTTAATGACGCTGCGTTAAATACCATCTTCCAGATTTCACTTGTGTAACTGCTTGATGGTTCGTTTGTAAATTTCTCTAAAGTGCATGATGGGAAATAATCTAGTTGTAGTTTAGTAAAAGAGAAGTTTCCCAGTCTTAGCTTAATGTGCGCTTAGCGCTAAGTGCTAAGTGCTATGGTGGGCTGAAGTGGTTACGTTTTCCTACCTGGTGGCAGATTTCATGGACGACCACCATGGTCAGCTCCATCTGATAGGACGAAGACGAAACCTCAGCGTCCAATAGGATCTTCTGCTCCACGAAGACGCTCAGCCCCCAGTTCTCCATAGCGGCATACGGATGTTTGGGCACCGCCAACAAGTCTGCAAACAACAACAACACAAAAACAACACGTTCAACATGTTCCTCCATCAATAAAGTCTCACTTTCATTCAGACAGAATCCTCCATTAGAAAAAAGAAGCGCTGGCGGCTCCGTCAGAATGGCTGCCGGCACCTGAGCAGATCCTGTTTTAGGCTAAAATTAAAGTCATGAGTCATTTTAACAACCTGCCAAAGAATCCTTTTATCTCCACAACACGGATACATGGAGGCTTCACAACTCTACATACCTCTGCATAGAGAGAGGGACGAGGCCAAGGCCATGGAGAATAAAAAGAAGGATTCACAAAACTTTAAGAAAAGAGCGGGAGAAGAGAGATATTTCACTTCCAGTGAAAAAGATGAAACACAGCGATGAGGGCGCCATTAGAGGTCAGACACGGTGAGGTGAGGCGTCCACATGGCGTTTCTTCCTGGCAGCAATGCGCTGGCTGTGCGCTCGGGAGAGTTTGTACGCTTCTGTACATGGACACGCTAACCACTACGCCACCGGGACCTTCTGAGCCTTTGCTACATGATCCCATGATGCTTCAGGTGAGACGCGCCTGAGCCCCGTGTCTGTCTGCCGCCTGAAGTTGAAACATTTTTGGTGGAAATCTGCATAAAAAGTTGTGATGATTCTGTTACATCATCTCTTTCTGCTTCCAATGAAATCCAACCAATTTACAACTAGTATGCTTTCAAAGATGTCTCGATATGGACTTGTACTGTACGCTACAGACTAACGCTTAACACAGAACATCGAGTGATCAATATTTTACAGGAACACAAAAGAAAAAGTGAGCCAGAGAATCTCGACTTTGCAGCTCCATGGCGCCTGTTCGGCCTCTCTCACTTCCTATT
>NC_083633.1:21902867-21905367 GCF_963584025.1 Labrus mixtus | reverse complement strand
AGCAGTGGAGCTTGTCTATACTGTGGGAAGGTGGGTCACTTCGTTCACCAGTGCCCTTCAATGCAGAAACACGATACGCAGGGAAACGAGTAGAGTCGTCAGACCATGGGGAGTTCTTGCAGAGTCTTAATAATTCCCCGCCTGTGGCCAATAATCACACTTTTTTGTCCCTTGAGTTATTTTGGCATGGACACTGGTGCAACTTCTTGGCATTTGTTGATTCAGGAGCAGCAGGTAGTTTTATGGACTCAACCCTGGCCCGAAATCTCAAACTACCCATTTTTGATCTTCCTTGTCCACTCGCAATCACTGCAGTAGATGGGCAACCTTTGGGTATGGGTAGGGTTGAGAGGGTCACCTGCCCGATTTTCATTCGCATTGGCAAGCACACGGAAGAGATTCAGTTTTTTATTATTGATCCACCTCAGTTACCCCTCATTCTGGGATCAATGGTTCAAGGAACATAACCCTCACATCAATTGGAGGACTGGGAAGGTGCTGAGCTGGGGCCCAGACTGTGCTTCCTGCTGCCACCAGTGCCTCTGCCTCGAAATTTCCAGTTCAGTAGGTCTCACCTGTTCTACCCCCAGTGATCCCCTGACTCTTGGGGCTCTTGAGTCCTTGACTCCTTCTGATTCTTCGTCCTTCTTGTGTCTCTTCTTCCCAATGGGGTTCCTGCAGAGTTTGCTGAACAGAAGGCCTCCATCCTTCCTCCCCATAGGCACTACGATTGTGCCATTAATCTTCTCCCAGGCACTACACCACCAAGGGGCCGCCTGTATTCCTTATCTCGACCTGAAACATCAGCTATGACAAGCTATATTGATGAAGCTTTAGCTGCAGGTTTCATCCGCCCCTCTACATCTCCAGCTGGGGCTGGTTTTTCTTTGTGGGGAAGAAAGATGGGGGGCTAAGACCCTGCATTGATTACAGGGGTCTAAATAAGATCACTGTAAAAAAAACCCTACCCACTCCCTTTCATGTCCACGGCGTTTGAGCGGCTACAGGGTGTGTCCTTCTTTACAAAGTTGGACCTTAGGAACGCCTACAATCTGGTACGCATACGAAAAGGGGACGAGTGGAAAACAGCCTTCAACACTCCACGGGGGCACTATGAATATCTGGTTATGCCCTTCGGACTTTTAAATGCCCCAGCAGTTTTCCAGGCATTTGTTAATGATGTCCTCAGGGAAATGCTTGAAATTTTTGTTTACGTGTATCTGGATGACATCCTGATTTTTTCTAAGTCCTATCAGGAGCATGTGTCTCATGTTAAGAGAGTTCTCCAGAAGTTGTTGGAGCATCAACTCTTTGTCAAGGCGGAAAAATGTGTCTTTCATGCCCCAACAGTCAAGTTTCTGGGGTAGGTTGTGGGGTCCTTATTCACCCAGACCCCTCAATACCTTTTGTGGTTGAGGTCGATGCCTCTGATGTGGGAGTTGGGGCAGTTTTGTCCCAGCGTTCTCCAAAGGACCAAAAGCTCCATTCTTCTCTCGTCATCTCCTACCAGCCAAGAGAAATTATGATGTTGGTAATAAGGAGCTGCTAGCAGTGAAGTTGGCCTTGGAGGAGTGGCGCCACTGGCTTGAGGGTTCCGAGCATCCGTTTCAGGTCTGGACAGACCACAAGAATCTGGCTTATATCCAGCAGGCCAAACGCCTAAACCCTCGCCAAGCTCGATGGGCCCTTTTTTTCAACAGGTTCGATTTCAACCTATCATACCGTCCAGGTTCTAAGACTCTGAAACCAGATGCCCTGTCTCTCCGATTTGACTGTTTAGGTAGTGACAGTTCTCCAGAGCCCATTGTGCCCCTTATTTGCATCCTTGCGCCACTCACCTGGGAGATTGACTCTGCGGTTCAGGGGGCTCAGCAGCAGGAGCCAGACCCAGGAGGAGGGCCCCCAGGCTGTCCAGCCCCAAACTTTCAGGTTGGTCAGAGGGTGTGGCTCTCCACAAGGGATTAATTAAGCCCAGGTGTGGGGAGTTTTTATATACTGTGAGTCTCCAGTGTTCCGTGCTGACTCATTATCTCACCTTCAGAGGTAGTGACAGGTTCTCTCTGTGGTTTCTCGAGTGGTTGTGTGTATCTATAAACACCAACTAAGAACTTTCTGCATAAGATTTCCATTGCCGGTCTCCCAGTGTATAACTTGGGGTGCTGGATAGTTTCGTGTCTACTCCAGTCTTTTGTGTTATCAAAGGTCTCCCTGGCAGCCTTTGCCTTTTGTTTCGTGTTTTCTGGGTCTCCTGGACAATTTTGGTTTTCAGTCAGCTGCTTGGCAGCAGTGGTTTAGTTAATCATTTTTGGTGCTTTATTTAGGTTAGGAAGCCTGTTGTGGCTCTAAACAGTTGTGTTGTTTCTTCCCCCCTTTCCAATCTATCGCTATTGCGATTTTGTGGTTATCCTTCTGGGATAACTTTGAGACACCCCTGGGTCCGCACTTGCGTCCCAATCCCCCCCCCCCCCCCCCCCTTCCTGACACGTAGAGAGGCGAATCT
>NC_083633.1:21873886-21886386 GCF_963584025.1 Labrus mixtus | reverse complement strand
GTGGATTAGGACAATTCAGGAAGTGTTGCAGTACTGGAAACCAGTTTTGGTCTCCAGACCACTTTTTGAAGGTCTCAGAGTCATTAATAGTTAGATTTTTACCACCCGGTTCCCGGTGTTACGCTCTAAGTGAGGGACACGCCCCCTAAACACAAGGTGATGATGTTCCAGAGATACTTATGGTCTTGGTCTAGTCTCAGTCTCGATCCCTAAATGTCTTGGTCTTGTTTGGGTCTTTATAGTGAAGAGTATTGGGCTAAGTGGTTGTCATGGTTACAGGCTTCAATCTCTTAATATAAAGATTTTATGAAATGTCAACAAACATGACGCACATCATTTGAGACTCAGTTTGATTCAAACTTTCTCAGCAGGTCGATATCTCTGATTAACCTGATTATTAACTCTCAGAGAGACGGGAAAGAAATCAAAAAGTTTGAAACTTTTCTTCAGTTTCTTCCAGAAACAGATTTTAGAAACTCATGGGTAACCAAGAAGTGCCGATAGATAAATCTGTATTATTTGTTGGTGCCAGTTGGGAAATGTAGAAAAAAGAAGTCTGAAAAGTGAAGTCCAAAGCGTAAGTCCCTGAATCCATGGCAACAGAAAAGTCCCTGTTTTCATGGAGCCTGATTATCTCCCACACAGAACAAAGAAAATAATCAAAGATGATGTTTTTCTGCTCTTAGGGAACAAAGGAAAAGGCTTTCACATTCCTGGCACAGAGACGATGTTCACAAACAAATGTGCGCCTCGCTCTGAAGGCCTACAGGTGCAGCTTCTGCGACATCACAGACGAGGATCAAAACCAGCAAAGTGTCCCCGAGTCCGGTTTCCTTATACGGCCTGATCGCCTCTGATTGGTCCCTCGACACCTCCATGTTCTCATAATTAATCTGAGAGGACAGAAAGTCATGAAACTGAGTCGACCTCCGCATGGAAATAAAATAATTATCTGTCCTCTCAAGACACTGAAGCCTTATCCTGACTTCAAATCTTAATTACCGAGTTATCCCGAGACGACAAACGGCGCCATCTGGCTTGATGACGCCGTCTGGAGACGATCAACTCTTCAGACCCGTTATCTACTTGAGGCCAGCTGTCCCGTAGAACAGTCATTTCACTCAGAGAGTATCTGAAGGTATCAGGCTCAGCTTTATGAGAGCCCAGTGTCTTTGTATGCAGACGATGAACTGATTTCCCGGAGCGTGCACGACCTCTGTGTTCAAGATGGCCGATGGGGCCGATCATCTCCTTAAAGTTATGAAGTCTTCCGTCACAAACAGAAACCTGTTGCCCAGGGTAAGGGGCGAGGAGCAGAAGGGAGTGCACGTTAAGGTAACGGCACTGGTTGCTAGGTGAGCGAAACATCATGAGAACATCTCTCCTGTTCTACTCTTCAGTAGAAAGCGCTGACCTCCGTCCTGCTGAGGAGACGAGGGTGTGGCTTCCTCAGGACACAACAGGATGTGTGAGAGGCCAGAGAGGGGGTGTGGTCAGATACAGCTCATTTACATATTTAAAGGTACAGACACAGAAACAGCCTGTTCTGAGCAGGGCTGAAATAGAGGGGTTTATAGACATGATCAAATACAGGATCAGAGTGGATTTAGAACAAGAAACTTGTTTTGAGGAGCTCTGAGACTTATTTACACTGAAGAAGAGGAGGAGGATATGTCACCTTTAACATTCCAACAACGCACCATGTCTCCCACTATGACGGAGGACTTGAAGTCTTCTGGGATCTACGTAGGAGTCACTGAAGTTTTAACTTGGAGATAAGTTTGACCTTCATCAGCTGCCGTAGTACGGACACCGTTTAGAATACCTCAAACCTCAGAAACTATGATCTAGTCCTCGTCTGAAATCCACAGTTTGATGCTTTTCCAGCACAAACGTCCCTCCAGACTAAACCGCTGCTCCAAGATCGATTTCAATCCATGCACAAGAAAATCCTTGCAATAAAAAAACATCTTGGTTCCGACAAACGTCCTCCAGATCAAGATATCAAACCATTGGTTCTCATGGTTAGGGGGAAATAACAACACAATGACGACAAAGATAATGGCCGCTGCTCCTCCTCGTAGTTTGAGAAGACGAGCGAACAGGAAACAGTTTAAAGGAGATCTCTGATCCGTCACACACAGGTTTCATCATAGAGGGTTTGTATTCTCTCTCAGAAATAAGAGAGAGAAGAAGAAGAGGAGGACGCTGGCACAGAATCAACAGCATTTAGTGTTTGGTAGAGAGAGTCAGTAAAGATGTAATCACAGGAGAGGTGGCGTGCAGAAATGAGTCAGAGCGATCTCAAGAGGAGGAAATAATGAAGAGTTTGTAAAATACCTTCATCACATTCGACGGGCTCCGTGTGGTTATTTAATCCTCATGACTTTGATCTTAAACCAATTTATCAGTGTGCTTAATTACATTTCTCCTTTTTTTGCCTTTAACTGTTTTCCCGTCATCTGTTGATGAAACGGCGAGGCAGAATTCAAGTCGACTTATTGGGGGGTGTGTGAAAGATGGTAACCAGCTCCACCCACACGCTCAGATCGCTCTTCTAACGGTCAGTCACACCTGAACTGCTTGGACCGTTTGAACTCTGGTGACCTTTGTCTGAAAGTCTGTTTGGTTTGAACGCTGTAACAATCTCTGGACCAAAGAACCGAACCCTGGTCCGCTTGAAACCGGTGGTCTCAGTGCTCCAGAGTTCACTTCGCTTTAGGAGAGAACGCGATCTGAACCAAAAAAGGGAAGTGAACCAAACAGCAGTGCATTGTGGGTTGACTTTGGTTTAAACAATGTCAAATAGGATTGCAGAGCCTTGCTAACGTTAGCATTGCTAACACCACCAGCCTTCATTCCTCCCTGCAGGTTAACGTCCACGAGCTAAACGGGTTACTGATCTCAAAAGGGGTGCCCCAAGGTTTGATACTAGGACCTATTTTATTTTCCATTTATATCAATAACGTGTGAAAATTTGTCAAATGCCATGTATCACTTTTATGCTGATGACACTATCATCTATTGTTGCTCAGCATCTGTTGCACAAGCTTTTGAGTTTCTGCAGTCAGCTTTCAATGTTGTCCAGTCTCGTTTGAGGGAACTAAGGTTGGTCATAAACACTGATAAAACAAAGCTCATGTTGTTTTCACATTTAAGTTGAGAAACAACAAATGTCCCATTGATTTTAACTTCTCAAGGAAATGTGATCGAGCTTGTCAAAAGCTACAAGTACTTGGGATTTATTCTTGAGTGTGATCTGTCTTTTAAATCACATATTACCAATTTGGCCTCTAACTTAAGGTGAAGTTGGGATTTTATTACAGAAATAAATCCTGCTTTTCCCTCAGAGCGAGGAAGCTTCTTGTTTCATCAACCTTTATTCCTTTGTTGGATTATGGAGATGTACTGTATATGGGCGCCTTGGCCAAATGTTTAGTCATTGGACACCGTGTATCACTGTGCGTTGAGATTTGTTACTGGTTGTAGACGCTTCACTCATCACTGTGACCTGTACACTAACTCAGATTGGCCATCTTTGAAGTTGCGCAGGCATATACACTGGCTGAAGCTTATTTATTAAGCTCTTCTTGGTTTGGTGCCTTTTTACTTATGTTCATACCTTCAAAGAACCAGAAGCCACTACGCCTTGCGTTCCTGTGATGTCTTTAAACTGTCTGTGCCTCGTGTCCGCACTGAGCTCAGGGAAAGAGCATTTAGTTTTGTGCTGCTGCCCTCTTGGTCAGGTCACCCTGTGAAAGAGATCCTGATCTCAATGGGTTATTTATCTGGTTAAATAAAAATATAAAATGATCCAGACGTCACACGCCTCATCACCCTGTAAGTCATTTAAACCCTCAACGTGTTCAAAGACAACTCAGGTTCTGAACTACCTGACACCCACGATGAAACCAGGACAACAACAACAATAACAATAACAACAATAACAACAACAACAACAGCAGCAGTGGTTTGTTTTTGTGCTCAGACTCACCGTCACGCCGCTGTCGGTCTGCGTCTCTCTGTAGGTGAAGTTGCAGACGGCCCAGGCCAGGTAGTAGGTGGACATGCGCGGCGTGCGGGTGAAGTGGTTGGTCACCGAGCCGTCTTCATCCGACAGCGAGCTGCTCTCCACGGGCATGTTGGACAGAGACGTGTACTGAGGGTCATGGCTCAGCGTGAGGGAGAACGTGGCCTTGTAGACCGGCTCGTCGAAGCACGGGAACGCTTTCCGGGCGTGGATGGGACTGAACTGAGTCACAGCCAGGAACCTGAGGATCACAAAGAACTCTGTCAGAGTCACAGCCAGGAACCTGAGGACCACAAAGAACTCTGTTAGATTCACAGCCAGGAACCTGAGGATCACAAAGAACTCTGTTAGATTCACAGCCAGGAACCTGAGGATCACAAAGAACTCTGTTAGATTCACAGCCAGGAACCTGAGGATCACAAAGAACTCTGTCAGAGTCACAGCCAGGAACCTGAGGACCACAAAGAACTGTGTTAGATTCACAACCAGGAACCTGAGGACCACAAAGAACTGTGTTAGATTCACAACCAGGAACCTGAGGACCACAAAGAACTGTGTTAGATTCACAACCAGGAACCTGAGGACCACAAAGAACTGTGTTAGATTCACAACCAGGAACCTGAGGACCACAAAGAACTCTGTTAGATTCACAGCCAGGAACCTGAGGACCACAAAGAACTCTGTTAGATTCACAACCAGGAACCTGAGGACCACAAAGAACTCTGTTAGATTCACAGCCAGGAACCTGAGGATCACAAAGAACTCTGTCAGAGTCACAGCCAGGAACCTGAGGACCACAAAGAACTCTGTTAGATTCACAGCCAGGAACCTGAGGATCACAAAGAACTCTGTCAGAGTCACAGCCAGGAACCTGAGGACCACAAAGAACTGTGTTAGATTCACAACCAGGAACCCGAGGACCACAAAGAACTGTGTTAGATTCACAACCAGGAACCTGAGGACCACAAAGAACTGTGTTAGATTCACAACCAGGAACCTGAGGACCACAAAGAACTCTGTTAGATTCACAACCAGGAACCTGAGGACCACAAAGAACTGTGTTAGATTCACAACCAGGAACCTGAGGACCACAAAGAACTCTGTTAGATTCACAGCCAGGAACCTGAGGATCACAAAGAACTCTGTTAGATTCACAACCAGGAACCTGAGGACCACAAAGAACTGTGTTAGATTCACAGCCAGGAACCTGAGGACCACAAAGAACTGTGTTAGATTCACAACCAGGAACCTGAGGACCACAAAGAACTCTGTTAGATTCACAGCCAGGAACCTGAGGACCACAAAGAACTCTGTTAGATTCACAGCCAGGAACCTGAGGACCACAAAGAACTCTGTTAGATTCACAACCAGGAACCTGAGGATCACAAAGAACTCTGTTAGATTCACAGCCAGGAACCTGAGGACCACAAAGAACTCTGTTAGATTCACAGCCAGGAACCTGAGGACCACAAAGAACTCTGTTAGATTCACAGCCAGGAACCTGAGGCCCACAAAGAACTCTGTTAGAGTCCCTGAGAGGTCCTTCACCCAGCCCGTCTCCAGATCCTCCTGGGGGATTCTGAGACTAAGATCCCTCCAGCGAGATCTGGGTCTGACCTGGTGCCAACTAAGAAAACCTCTAAAGGGAGACGTCAGAACTGAATGTGGTCTGCCTCAGATCTAACCCCTCATGGTCCCACAGTCTGGGTCTGGTTAGGGAGGATTTCTGATGAATTTAAAGACCCAAACATCT
Organism: Labrus mixtus; assembly: GCF_963584025.1. Taxonomy (NCBI): domain Eukaryota; kingdom Metazoa; phylum Chordata; class Actinopteri; order Labriformes; family Labridae; genus Labrus; species Labrus mixtus. The sequence continues at coordinate 21,880,603 of NC_083633.1, read as the reverse complement.
GCTCCTCACGTTCTGACTGGCCGTTCACCAGCTCCGTTTTTAAACTGGAGTCCTGCATGAACCCTTCAAGTGAAGCGGGGGATTTTGTTTTAGTCTTTGAAGCTATCAAAGCAGAAATTGAAGGTGGATTCAGAGTTCAGGGGGTTAAAGGATAATCCTCTGACAGGTCGGCTGTCTCCACTTTTTACAGCAACACTTCCACTTATTCGGGTTTTCTTTTCACAGATAATCCAAAGTCAACAAAGTTTCTGTTTCCTGCTGATTTCTTTAAGTACATGAGTCTGTCAGTCACACGACAAGCACAGGAAGAAGAAATGAAAACTCCAGGAAATAAGCCGTCTGAAAAACTTTGTTATCGCAGCGCAGCATTTTACCCCGGCTGTTTGTGCAGAGATGAAAGGAGGAGGAGGAACAGAGGTGTGAGAGGAAGAAAAGGAAGGAGGACATGAGGGAACATGAGCACAGAAAGAAGAGAAGATGGAAACAGAAGAAAGACGAGGGGAAATATCAGAAGCTGCAATGAAGCACAAAATAATCCAAACAGAGGAGGTGCACTGGAGGAGAGAGGAGAGGAGAGGAGAGGAGGAGAGGAGAGGAGAGGAGGAGAGAGGAGAGGAGAGGAGAGGAGAGAAGAGGAGGAGAGAGGAGAGGAGAGGAGAGGAGAGGAGAGGAGGAGAGAGGAGAGGAGAGGAGGGGAGGAGAGAGGAGAGGAGAGGAGGAGAGGAGAGGAGAGGAGGAGAGAGGAGAGGAGAGGAGAGGAGAGGAGGAGGAGAGGAGAGGAGAAGAGGAGAGGAGAGGAGAAGAGGAGAGGAGGAGAGAGGAGAGGAGAGGAGAGGAGGAGAGGAGAGGAGAGAGGAGAGGAGAGGAGGAGAGGAGATGAGAGGAGAGGAGGGGAGAAGCAAGAGAAGATGACAAGGAATAGGGAGGAAAGACGAAAGGTAGAGGGGGAGTGGTAGAAAGAGAAGGAGTTAAGGTAAGGTGACAATGGAGGGAGGGGGGAATAAAGGGAGGGGGAAACAGAATAATAAACAGGGGGCGAGTGAGGCAGAGAGAGAGAGAGAGAGAGAGAGAGAGAGAATAATGGAGAAAGCCTGAGAGGGACGAGATAAAGAGAGAATCTATTAGAGAGAGTGAGACTGTAACACACACACATACACACACACATGAATGAATGGTGACATCCTGCAGGTTGCCAACAGTCGTCGCTGCCAAGGTAACGCTTGTCACCACAGTAATCCTGATTGACAACTAAGCCTACAGTGTTGCCCTCGACAACCACAGCATGTAAACACACAAACAAATAAACACACAAACAAGTAAACACACACGCTCGTGCATCCTGGGCTCCAGAAGAGGAGTGATCATCATTTCCTGCTATAATGTTTGCTATTATCTGGAGTGGAGACACCACAGAAGAAGAAGACGAGCAGAGGCATGTGAATGACACACACACACACACACACACACACACACACACACACACACACACACACACACACACACACACACACACAGAAACACACACACACACACACACACACACACACCTCATTCAGATTCAGAGATGTGACTGAAGGAAAACTGTTGAGTCAGGTGCTTTTCCGTGTGTGTGTGTTTGATTCCTATATCTATCGCACATCACTCCGGACACACTGATCTCTTTAAGCAACGGCTCAAATTGCAATTCCACGCTCTCACATTGAAGTGTGTGTGTGTGTGTGTGTGTGTGTGTGTGTGTGTGTGTGTGTGTCTGTGTATGTGTGTATGTGTGTGTGTCTGTGTGTCTGTGTGTGTGTGTGTATGTGTGTGTGTGTGTGTCTGTGTGTGTGTGTGTGTGTGTGTGTGTGTGTCTGTGTGTGTGTGTGTGTGTGTGTGTGTCTGTGTATGTGTGTATGTGTGTGTGTCTGTGTGTCTGTGTGTGTGTGTGTATGTGTGTGTGTGTGTGTCTGTGTGTGTGTGTGTGTGTGTGTGTGTCTGTGTGTGTGTGTGTGTGTGTGTGTGTGTGTGTCTGTGTATGTGTGTGTGTGTGTGTCTGTGTGTGTGTGTGTGTGTATGTGTGTGTGTCTGTGTGTGTGTGTGTGTGTATGTGTGTGTGTGTGTGTGTGTGTGTGTGTGTGTGTGTGTGTGTGTGTGTATGTGTGTATGTGTGTGTGTGTGTGTGGCTGCAGCTATAGTTACAGACAGGAAGCAGCTGAAGAGGCTGATTCATCATGTTTGGTGTAAAATATGCATCTGATGGAGGAGGACGTGGGAGTGAGAGGGGCGGGGGGATGAGGGGGGGGGTGGAGGGGATGAGGGGGGGATGAGGGGGAGATGGGGGGGACTTGTTTGATCAGATTTCAATTCTGCTCATTCATTTAGTGAGCCAGGGAGAAGTGAGGCTGGGGGGGAGGAGGGGTGAGGCTGAGGGGGGAGGCTGGGGGGGAGGGGTGAGGAGGGGTGAGGCTGAGGGGGGAGGAGGAGGGGTGAGGCTGAGGGGGGAGGAGGGGTGAGGCTGAGGGGGGGAGGAGGGGTGAGGCTGGGGGGGAGAGGTGAGGAGGGGGGAGAGGTGAGGAGGGGTGAGGCTGAGGGGGGAGGAGGAGGGGTGAGGCTGAGGGGGGAGGAGGGGTGAGGCTGGGTGAGGCTGAGGGGGGAGGAGGAGGGGGGAGGCTGGGGGGGAGGGGTGAGGAGGGGTGAGGCTGAGGGGGGAGGCTGGGGGGGAGGGGTGAGGAGGGGTGAGGCTGAGGGGGGAGGAGGGGGGAGGCTGAGGGGGGAGGAGGAGGGGGGAGGCTGAGGGGGGAGGAGGGGTGAGGCTGGGGGGGAGGAGGGGTGGAGAAGGTAAAGGAAGGAGGTTGTTGTTGTTGTTGTTAAAGTGTGGACCTGTTTCATCTATACCTTATTGTTTATCATTTCTATATTAAATTTGAAACATAAAATTCATAACTTTGTGTGTTTTCTAGTTTAAACATTTCTAGAACTTACTTCTAAGATATGAAACTGACTGAATAATTAATTACTACAAGTTATAATAATAAGGTGGTGCCCCAACGTTAAATAAAGATATAATATCTTAATAAATTAATTACGCTACACAGCGAATCAGAGGTCTCGCTGTGACATCATAGATCTGCACTGTGTGTGTGTGTGTGTATATGTGTGTATATATGTGTGTGTCTCTCTGTGTGTGTTCCTGTGTGTGTATATGTGTGTATATGTGTGTGTGTATATGTGTGTATATGTGTGTGTATATGTGTGTATATGTGTGTGTGTGTATGTGTGTTCCTGTGTGTGTATATGTGTGTGTATATGTGTGTATATGTGTGTGTGTGTATGTGTGTTCCTGTGTGTGTATATGTGTGTGTATATGTGTGTATATGTGTGTGTATATGTGTGTATATGTGTGTATATGTGTGTGTATATGTGTGTGTCTATGTGTGTATATGTGTGTGTATATGTGTGTATATGTGTGTGTGTCTCTGTGTGTGTGTTCCTGTGTGTGTGTATATGTGTGTGTATATGTGTGTGTATATGTGTGTATATGTGTGTGTATATGTGTGTATATGTGTGTGTGTCTCTGTGTGTGTGTTCCTGTGTGTGTGTATATGTGTGTGTATATGTGTGTGTGTCTCTCTGTGTGTGTGTTCCTGTGTGTGTGTATATGTGTGTATATGTGTGTGTATATGTGTGTGTATATGTGTGTATATGTGTGTGTATATGTGTGTGTGTCTCTGAGAGGAGATTCATTAAGTCTCTTCAGTCCTCTGCCATGTTTGATACGTTAGCCTCTGACACACTGCAGAGTATCGATCTGAAACATCTCATCTCAGCGCTGGATTACTCCATCAGCACGAGAGCTGCGAGTGGATAAGGTCGATCTGTTGACCAATCAGCTTCTTCTACCCTCCATTAAAATGTAGACACTCAGCTCACCTTGGTTAGCAGTGTGTCTCTCTTGTTAACACTCTGCTCCTCGCCGAGCGCCGCCTCGTTAGCTGCCTCACTGCTGCTCGTTAAAGATGGAGGCTCTGTGTCTAATGAAAGGTTCCTCTCAGGATGCTTTTGACGGGGGGGGGGGGGGGGGGGGGTATCTGTTAGAAGTCTGAGCTTCAGGAATGTTCTGCATCAAAGAAGAAGAAAGGATGCTGCACACTTTCTAAAGCTCACAGGGGCACATGGACTGTGTGGGTGACCAGCAGAGAGCGAGTCAGAGGCACATCGCTGGAAACAGGCGAGCAACGAAACAGAGCGCCGCGTTATTCAAACACGACGACGTCACGTTCAGATTGGAGAAAAGAGTTTCGTAGAAACATTCGTTTGTATCCACGCACCGGCTTCAGTTCATGAAGAGGAAGAAGCTGAATGTGTCTCTATTGGTGTTTCACTGAAAGGGGGAGGGTCCGGATTTGTGGATTGCAGCAATCAGAGCTGCCTCACCATCCGTTAACCGCTAACCGTTAACCGCTAACCGCTAGGCATTAAGACTTAGATTTACTTTATTGATCCCACAAGGGGAAATTCTGTTTTTACACTCTGTAAGTCATGAACACACACATGCAGAAACAGAATCTTATCAACATGCACTAATGGAGAGATGTCAGAGTGACGGAGCGGCCCACAGCGGGCACTCCTGATCTGGTGGTGGGGAAGGGGGTTTGGTGCCTTGCTCAAGGGCACCTTGGCAGTGCTCAGGAGTTGATCTGGCACCTCTCCAGCTACCAGACCAACTTCCAGATTTGGTCCGCACCGGGACTTGAACCGGTGACCCTCCGGTTCCCAACCCAAATCTCTACAGAATTACCGTTAACCACTAACCGCTAACTGTTAACCGCTAACTGTTAACCGTTAACCACTAACCACTAACTGTTAACCGTTAACCGCTAACCGTTAACCAGCCGATGAAGAGGAGAGGGAGATTTCTGGACATTAACTGTTAGCTGTTAGCTGTTAGCTTGTCCCCTGTGGACTCTTTGGTATCCAAGCTGTCCAGAGCGGCAAATCAAGGTGTTCATATTTTCACACTAACATGCTCAGAGTTTCTGAAAAAGGATCTTTTCACACTCGAGTCGCAGAATACATTCACAGTGTGAGAGAGATGTGAGCTAAAAATAGTGACTGTGTCAGTGTAGGGGGAAGGCAGCGCGGCGGCCTCTCTGCGATGCTGGCCTGTACATTAGTATTGATGTGTACGTTTAGATCCGGTGGTGATGTCAGACAGCAGGTCAGCGAGCACAGACGCTGACATGTCAGACTGGTGTCACTGGGAGAACGTTACATCATCTGCATAAAGATCAATACGCAGGTTCGCATGTGTGTCTGTGTGTGTGTGTGTGTGTGTGTGTGTGTGTGTCTGTGTGTGTGTGTGTCTGTGTCTGTGTCTGTGTGTGTGTGTGTGTGTGTGTGTGTGTGTCTGTGTGTGTGTGTGTGTGTGTGTGTGTGTGTGTGCGAGGGCTAATTAAATCTCTGCATCCCAACGTTTAAGCGTTTAATCCCAACAGGAGAATCACAGTAACTCTAGAACCTGTGTGTGTCTGAGTGTGTGTGTGTGTGTGTGTGTGTGTTTGTGTGTGTGTGTGTGTGTGTGTGTGTCTGAGTGTGTGAGTGTGAGTGTGTGTGTGTGTGTGTTTGTGTGTGTGTTTGTTTTTGTGTGTGTGTGTGTGTGAGTGTGAGTGTGAGTGAGTGTGAGTGTGTGAGTGTGTGTTTGTTTGTGTGTGTGTGTGTGTGTGAGTGTGTGTGTGTGAGTGTGAGTGTGAGTGTGTGTTTGTTTGTGTGTGTTTGTTTGTGTGTGTGTGTGTGTGTGTGTGAGTGTGAGTGAGTGTGAGTGTGTGTTTGTTTGTGTGTGTGTGTGTGTGAGTGTGTGTGTGTGTATGTGTGTGTGTATGTGTGTGTGTGTGTGTGTGTGTGTGTGTGTGTGTGTGTGTTAGCATTAGCGAGCCAGCTGCGTCAGGCTAATCCCTAAACTAACAGTGAGCTTTGTACACACTTCTCCGCAGTGTGTCTTTGAGCGATGAAGTCTCTGGATGCTGAGGTTGTGTGGATTTCACATTTTGAAGGCAAACGTTTTATTTTAAAGACAATTATTTGTTTATTTTATTTGTTTATTTGCTTTGCTGCTGAGTCATCAGCTTAGCATATTTATGAACCGACACCTTCAACACTGTTAGTCATACATTAGTATTCCTACTACATGTGGAGGAACGGGTTTATTTATGTGAAGAGAATATGTGACCTTTAAAATATTTGCATTACTTTGTGGTCAAGTTGTGTTGATGAAATCTGCTCATAGCAACAAGTGGACGTGTTGGTGTTATGAACGGTATGTGATGGTCAGGCTCTGCTGGTCCATCAGTGTATTGATCCAAACAGTCTGTGAACATCGGACCACTGCTGCTGAACACACAGACAGCAGACCTGAGCTCATGTTTTTATTAGCTCTGTTTGACAGTGAGTCACGTCTACCTCACACGTCAGACATCAACGTGTCAGACATCACTTTGCATCTATCAGCAGCTGCTGCAGGATCCATAAAACATCATCTCTGTCTTCAGTCAGAGGAGGCTGCACTGATCCCTCCTCCAGGACTCCTTCTCAAACCAGATTCTTCTATCTCAATGGAAAGACGTCTGATGAAATGAAGCTTCAATAAATAAAAAGCATCACCTGGTGTCACCTGGTGTTACCCGGTGTTACCCGGTGTCACCCGGTGTTACCCGGTGTTACCTGCTGTTACCCGGTGTCACC
>NC_083633.1:21861386-21866386 GCF_963584025.1 Labrus mixtus | reverse complement strand
AGGCGTGCTCGTGGTACAGTCTCTAAATGTACTACGGGAGATAGAGCCTTCAGTTATCAGGCCTGCTCGTGGTACAGTCTCTAAATGTACTACGGGAGGTAGAGCCTTCAGTTATCAGGCCTGCTCGTGGTACCTAAAGTCTCTAAATGTACTATGGGAGGTAGAGCCTTCAGTTATCAGACCTGCTCGTGGTACCTACGGTCTCTAAATGTACTATGGGAGGTAGAGCCTTCAGTTATCAGGCCTGCTCGTGGTACCTACGGTCTCTAAATGTACTATGGGAGGTAGAGCCTTCAGTTATCAGGCCTGCTCGTGGTACCTACGGTCTCTAAATGTACTATGGGAGGTAGAACCTTCAGTTATCAGGCCTGCTCGTGGTACCTACAGTCTCTAAATGTACTATGGGAGGTAGAGCCTTCAGTTATCAGGCCTGCTCGTGGTACAGTCTCTAAATGTACTATGGGAGGTAGAGCCTTCAGTTATCAGGCCTGCTCGTGGTACAGTCTCTAAATGTACTATGGGAGGTAGAGCCTTCAGTTATCAGGCCTGCTCGTGGTACCTACAGTCTCTAAATGTACTATGGGAGGTAGAGCCTTCAGTTATCAGGCCTGCTCGTGGTACCTACGGTCTCTAAATGTACTATGGGAGGTAGAGCCTTCAGTTATTAGGCCTGCTCGTGGTACCTACGGTCTCTAAATGTAATTATGGGAGGTAGAGCCTTCAGGTATCAGGCCTGCTCGTGGTACCTACGGTCTCTAAATGTACTATGGGAGGTAGAGCCTTCAGTTATCAGGCCTGCTTGTGGTACAGTCTCTAAATGTACTATGGGAGGTAGAGCCTTCAGTTATCAGGCCTGCTCATGGTACAGTCTCTAAATGTACTATGGGAGGTAGAGCCTTCAGTTATCAGGCCTGCTCGTGGTACCTACGGTCTCTAAATGTACTATGGGAGGTAGAACCTTCAGTTATCAGTCCTGCTCGTGGTACCTAAAGTCTCTAAATGTACTATGGGAGGTAGAGCCTTCAGTTATCAGGCCTGCTCATGGTACAGTCTCTAAATGTACTATGGGAGGTAGAGCCTTCAGTTATCAGGCCTGCTCGTGGTACAGTCTCTAAATGTACTATGGGAGGTAGAGCCTTCAGTTATCAGGCCTGCTTGTGGTACCTAAAGTCTCTAAATGTACTATGGGAGGTAGAGCCTTCAGTTATCAGGCGTGCTCGTGGTACAGTCTCTAAATGTACTACGGGAGATAGAGCCTTCAGTTATCAGACCTGCTCGTGGTACAGTCTCTAAATGTACTACGGGAGGTAGAGCCTTCAGTTATCAGGCCTGCTCGTGGTACAGTCTCTAAATGTACTATGGGAGGTAGAGCCTTCAGTTATCAGGCCTGCTCGTGGTACAGTCTCTAAATATACTATGGGAGGTAGAGCCTTCAGTTATCAGGCCTGCTCGTGGTACAGTCTCTAAATGTACTACGGGAGATAGAGCCTTCAGTTATCAGGCCTGCTCGTGGTACAGTCTCTAAATGTACTATGGGAGGTAGAGCCTTCAGTTATCAGGCCTGCTTGTGGTACCTACGGTCTCTAAATGTACTATAGGAGGTAGAGCCTTCAGTTATCAGGCCTGCTCGTGGTACAGTCTCTAAATGTACTATGGGAGGTAGAGCCTTCAGTTATCAGGCTCCTCTCCTTTGGAATCATCTTCCAGCCGGGGTACGAGACCTTTGACCTTGAAGGACCAAACAGCTCCTATATGAGTCTTGGTGGACAATGTTACCAAATTTGAAGACATTTGGTCTTGGAGTGTGTGAGCACGAGGCGGACAGATGGACCAAAGACGGACCTGACGTCCCAGTGACATGAAGCCTACGGCCTCTAAAAGCAGTTGTTCTGTGAGCTGGGCTCCCTCTGGATTAGTAATAAAAGATGTAAAACCAGCACAGTGATTAGTTTGGTTCTCGTGGTGACAGGTCTGTTAATAAAGACTTTCTCTCTCCCTCCACCAGCAGGTCGTATTTTTATCCACATTTTATATTCTGGCCTTTCCACATGATGACAGTTTTCCTTTTCAGAATGCGTTTACACTGACGGTCCCCTGGGAGACCTGCCTGGCGCCCAACAACACCTCTTAATTCGCAGTGTGTTGTCAGTCAGGCACAAAGGGGGGCTGCTGGGTTTTTAATTGGCCTGCTCCCAAATTAGACAGATTTATCCCCGTCTCACATTAGCAGAGATGACCGGCCTGAAGAACCCGTCTGCTCGGGCGTTTCTCTGAGGCTTTCTCTCGCCGCACGCTCCTCTCCAAACATTTGGCTGAAACAGCAACTTTGACGGTTAATTAGCCTTGTTAAGGAAATCTCTGAGGCCAAATCTGGAAATAAACATTCTTTGTTAGAGATTGTTTTCCAACACAGAGAGCGGAGCGTGCAAACGAGGAGGTTTGTTTGGAAAGAATCATCAGGAACACACTGAATTCAACCAGAGGGAGGGAAGTGTTCGACTTTCTTTGGAGAGGAAATCTGATCGGATGTTTAGACGATGAGGAATCAAAGAACTGAAATCAAATCTTTACAAAATGATTAAACTTCAGGTTCTTCAGATCTCTGACACACGCTCACCATGATCCTTTCTTTAAACTGGAAGGTCCCTGATCCCGCCTCTCCTCTGTAACGTCTCTGAAGACGGGACAGAGGGGGGGTCATTACGTCTCAGTTACACGCCACGGGGGGGGGGGGGGGGGGGACACATCACAACTTGAAACGGCGGTCGGCTTCAGTGGTGACAGCTTTCAGCCAATGGAGACGACCGCCATGACCAAATACGCCCTGACGGAGCAGACGGACCCGGACAGGAAGTCAACAAGGGAACGCACTGCCACGCCACGGCGAGACTGAATACTACCCAGCCGCCGCTCAAACATGTTGTTATGGTTAGAAAGTGACACATGCAGGCTACCGTACCTCGAGGCGGTCAGTGTGCAGCACGATGAAGCGGGTGGCGTTGACACACTCCAGCTCGATGCTGACCTCGCCGGAGAACGTGAAGTTGTCCATGTAGACGGCGAGCCGCAGGTCGTAGTGCCGCGGTCTCAACGAGCCCGGCAGCCTGGAGTTCCTCCACGGCTGAGCCCCCTCCTCATCCCCTCTCTCCCCCATCCTCTCCCCTCGGCTCCCGTTCAACTTCCCCGACCCGCCGCTGCCTCTCGAACCCGCCTCCCCGGTTGCTCCTTCGCCATCTCGCCCGCCACATTCCTCGAAGCGGACGCTGAGCACCACGGCGACGGCGGTGACGACGATGAGGGTCAGAATGGACAGAGCGAAGCCCAGCACCAGACGTTTGTGCACGGTGATGTGGCGCTCTGTGGTTCGAGGCCGGACCACCACCGATTCTGCCCATTGGTCGGAGAGGCCGCGGCCGTTGCGCATGGCGCCCGGGCTGCTGTCGTTTAGTCCCATTTAGCTGAAAATCTCAAAGTGTCTGCAGAGAAACGTCCTGACGGGTCAGAAACAGGTTCATTGATGCGGGGTCAGACTTCAGCTCGTTGAGACTCAATCAGACGTTGTGACCTCGGTCCGTCAGAGCTCGTCTCCGTGCTGCTCCTGAACTCTGCCCTCGCCGCTGTCAGACCGCTCTCAACGCCCTTCAGCTCCGTCCACTCAGAGAGGAAAACGATCGCCGCAGCACATCTTACATTTCAGGCAACTCAACTGACAAACCAGAAAGGATGAGATGTTCTGTGCGCTTTGGTTTTTGCGGTGAGCGGGGGAAAAAATCAATACTGCATGGCTCAGATTCAAGTTCTCGTGGAGGCTGAGGAGGAAGGAGGGGGGGCGGGGGAGGGGGCGGAGGTATACTGTTGAGGATGTGTCTAAAGAGTGAGCGTACCATCCATACACTGTTCACAGCTTGGTAAGCTAAACTCTTAACCACCGCGGATAGAGAGAGACTCTAAACATAAATCTGAAGTCAGGATTGATCTGGATCAGACTGAAAGTTAAAATCTATTTAAATCTTCAGAAACAACCACCTGCTCCCCTGAACAAAAGCTCAGCAGGTTATTCTCCCCAGGTCGTCATAAAGTCAATCTCTTTTAAAGCTGCTCTGGAGCATAAATAAACCCCGATTGCACTATTACAGGTTTATAATGATGATGCAGATCCTGAAGAACACATTACGGTTTGTGTTAGGAGCCACAGAGGCTCCGCTCACATTTCAGTGTTCAGCTTCAACATCAGCGTTTCACCTCACAAGATGTGCCCACAGTCTTTGTCTCAGTGTGGTGGATTTTAGTCGAGGTTGTATTTGACTTTGTTGAAAAGTGGAATTTTTCTACCACGATGAACAGTATGCCCTTATATGGAAGTCTGACTCTGTATCTGGTTTTAAAGATGAGGCTTCATTTCAGACTCTCTGTGTTTCTGTTCTTAATAAAGGTAATAACTCTCTCACTGCAGTGCTCTCTCTCTCTCTCTCTCTCTCTCTGGGGGGGTTAGTGGATAATATACAGCCAGCGTGGGGCTTTATTTCACTCGGATACTGCACCGGGTCTAAACGATCCCGGTTTAAGAGCTCACTCTGTCTGATGGAGGAAACATGAATTCAGAATCATTGATTCAAACCGGGGAGGAACTGGGGCGGGAGAAGGCGGTTTTAATCCGTTAGAATCCAGCAATCAATCCGTTCCCGTAATGAGATCAAGCTGGTGGTCCGGTCCGTGAGAATGTTCAATTTTCCCGGTAAGGATCCAGTCCTCCGGTGCTCCGGTAACTTCCTCTCGCTCGTCCCCCGCTGGGAAGCGATGAAGTCCGGGTCCTCTTCAACGGGAGGTCGGTCCCTAGGGTGCAGGGAATCCTCCCCGGTGATGGGGACCTCTTTTCCCCGTTAAACCCGCGGTTACCTGATCTAATACCTGCTGGGGGGGCTGACTGAGGTTACCGTCGGTCAGCCACAGTCAAGTCCACCCGGGACTTTCCGGAGGTCCGTAACACAAACGTCTGAAAT
>NC_083633.1:21846386-21851386 GCF_963584025.1 Labrus mixtus | reverse complement strand
AGGACAGTTTGAGTGAAGCAAACAGGGCGAGGACTCGAGAGGAAAACCCTTCATGAGGATCTGGTTTACCTCGGAGGGCGGTTTGTTGCTCATCCATCACAGAAAGATACCAACACCAGCATCTAGACCTGGATGACCCAGGAAGTGTTTTAGTCAAGACCACACTAATCGAGGCCAGAGTGCTCTGAGACCAAGACCAAGACCAAGACCAAGACCAAGACCAAGACCAAGGCAGGACGAGACCAAGACCAAGACCAAGGCAGGACGAGACCGAGACAAGACCAAGACCACATTTATCGAGGCAAGAGTGCTCCGAGACCAAGACCAAGACCAAGGCCAAGGCCGAGACAAGACCAAGACCACATTAATCGAGGCAAGAGTGCTCCTGAGACCGAGACCAAAACCAAGACCAAGGCCAAGGCCGAGACAAGACCAAGACCACATTAATCGAGGCAAGAGTGCTCCTGAGACCGAGACCAAAACCAAGACCAAGACCAAGACCAAGACCAAGACCAAGACCAAGACCACAGGTATCGATTATAATAAATCACCTTGTGTTTAGGGGGCGGGTTACACAGCGGGAAGGCTGCAGCCGTCACTGGAGGATTAAAATCTAATTCTGAATGAATTAAAGTAAGGAAGGCGTTTTCCTTCTAATCACAGTAAAGGCGTGGAAAAGTAGACGTGGTGGTCCGCCCAGTCTGAGACCGAGACCAGATGAGACCTTTAAAAAGTGGTCTCACACCCAGGATGTTTTCCATTTCCTGGCGTCTAACTCCCGCCTCCCGCAGGACGCTTTAACTTGAGGACGAGACACAACAAGTCCTTAACCAGATTTTACATCTTATACACAGGTACGTCTTTTACTGGGAGAGGTTTGGACCCTGGAGCAGTGTCTGCTCTCTTGGAGATGTTGTGGCATTAATATGGATTTCCTCTTCAGACTTCAATAACCGTCGATCTTATTTTTAGTCTTGAACGAGTTCGAAGTCGAGTGTTCACGTTCTGGTGGAGTTTGACTTCATTTCATGTCAAAGTCAAGTCTAAACGTTTGTATTGGCAGGTGAATAAATCAGCATGACAGGCTTTATTGGTGAAGAATTGTTTTCTAACTTTTCCTGACTTCAACAAAACAGGGGGTCACTCTGCTGCCCCCCCTCACGGTGCTGCCCTGCCCCCCCCCCCCCCCCACTCGCTCTCTGAAGGTCTCTGTTTGTCATCACACAAATCCTCTGCACCTGTGATAGAAGAGGCGCTTGAACATATAAATAAAACCTCCTCGCTGTTTAAGCAGCCTGGGCCGGTGGCAGGTTGTCCTCAGAGTGCCGCTCGTCTGGATCGATGGCGTCTCGTTGATGTCACTCAGCGTTTGAACAGGAGAGCAGAGGCTGGTTTCTGCAGACGTTACAGTCTGTTTACCTACTGCAGACGTTATAGCCTGTTTACCTGCTGCAGACGTTACAGTCTGTTTACCTGCTGCAGACGTTACAGTCTGTTTACCTACTGCAGACGTTAAAGCCTCTTTACCTGCTGCAGACGTTACAGTCTGTTTACCTGCTGCAGACGTTACAGTCTGTTTACCTGCTGCAGACGTTATAGCCTGTTTACCTGCTGCAGACGTTACAGTCTGTTTACCTGCTGCAGACGTTACAGCCTGTTTACCTGCAGACGTTACAGTCTGTTTACCTGCAGACGTTACAGTCTGTTTACTTGCTGCAGACGTTACAGTCTGTTTACCTGCTGCAGACGTTACAGTCTGTTTACCTGCTGCAGACGTTACAGTCTGTTTACCTGCTGCAGACGTTACAGTCTGTTTACCTGCTGCAGACGTTATAGCCTGTTTACCTGCTGCAGACGTTACAGTCTGTTTACCTGCTGCAGACGTTACAGCCTGTTTACCTGCAGACGTTACAGTCTGTTTACCTGCAGACGTTACAGTCTGTTTACCTGCTGCAGACGTTACAGTCTGTTGACATGCTGCAGACGTTACAGTCTGTTTACCTGCTGCAGACGTTACAGCCTGTTTACCTGCTGCAGACGTTACACTCTGTTTACCTGCTGCAGACGTTACAGTCTGTTTACCTGCTGCAGACGTTACAGTCTGTTTACCTGCAGACGTTACAGTCTGTTTACATGCTGCAGACGTTACAGTCTGTTTACCTGCTGCAGACGTTACAGTCTGTTTACCTGCTGCAGACGTTACAGTCTGTTTACCTGCTGCAGACGTTACAGTCTGTTTACCTCCTGCAGACGTTACAGTCTGTTTACCCGCTGCAGACGTTACAGTCTGTTTACCTGCTGCAGACGTTACAGTCTGTTTACCTGCAGACGTTACAGTCTGTTTACATGCTGCAGACGTTACAGTCTGTTTACCTGCTGCAGACGTTACAGTCTGTTTACCTGCTGCAGACGTTACAGTCTGTTTACCTGCTGCAGACGTTACAGTCTGTTTACCTGCTGCAGACGTTACAGTCTGTTTACCTGCTGCAGACGTTACAGTCTGTTTACCTGCTGCAGACGTTACAGTCTGTTTACCTGCTGCAGACGTTACAGTCTGTTTACCTGCTGCAGACGTTACAGTCTGTTTACCTGCAGACGTTACAGTCTGTTTACCTGCTGCAGACGTTACAGTATGTTTACCTGCAGACGTTACAGTCTGTTTACCTGCTGCAGACGTTACAGTCTGTTTACCTCCTGCAGACGTTACAGTCTGTTTACCCGCTGCAGACGTTACAGTCTGTTTACCTGCTGCAGACGTTACAGTCTGTTTATCTGCTGCAGACGTTACAGTCTGTTTACCTGCTGCAGACGTTACAGTATGTTTACCTGCAGACGTTACAGTCTGTTTACCCGCTGCAGACGTTACAGTCTGTTTACCCGCTGCAGACGTTACAGTCTGTTTACCTGCTGCAGACGTTACAGTCTGTTTATCTGCTGCAGACGTTACAGTCTGTTTACCTGCTGCAGACGTTACAGTATGTTTACCTGCAGACGTTACAGTCTGTTTACCTGCAGACGTTACAGTCTGTTTACATGCTGCAGACGTTACAGTCTGTTTACATGCTGCAGACGTTACAGTCTGTTTACCTGCTGCAGACGTTACAGTCTGTTTACCTGCTGCAGACGTTACACTCTGTTTACCTGCTGCAGACGTTACACTCTGTTTACCTGCTGCAGACGTTACAGTCTGTTTACCTGCAGACGTTACACTCTGTTTACCTGCTGCAGACGTTACATTCTGTTTACCTGCTGCAGACGTTACAGTCTGTTTACCTGCTGCAGACGTTACAGTCTGTTTACCTGCTGCAGATTTTACAGCCTGTTTACCCGCTGCAGATGTTACACTCTGTTTACCTGCTGCAGACGTTACAGTCTGTTTACCTGCTGCAGACGTTACAGTCTGTTTACCTGCAGACGTTACAGTCTGTTTACCTGCTGCAGATTTTACAGCCTGTTTACCCGCTGCAGACGTTACACTCTGTTTACTTGCTGCAGACGTTACAGTCTGTTTACCTGCTGCAGACGTTACAGTCTGTTTACTTGCTGCAGACGTTACACTCTGTTTACTTGCTGCAGACGTTACAGTCTGTTTACCTGCTGCAGACGTTACAGTCTGTTTACTTGCTGCAGACGTTACAGTCTGTTTACCTGCTGCAGACGTTACAGTCTGTTTACTTGCTGCAGACGTTACACTCTGTTTACTTGCTGCAGACGTTACAGTCTGTTTACTTGCTGCAGACGTTACAGTCTGTTTACCCGCTGCAGACGTTACAGTCTGTTTACCCGCTGCAGACGTTACAGTCTGTTTACTTGCTGCAGACGTTACAGTCTGTTTACCCGCTGCAGACGTTACAGTCTGTTTACTTGCTGCAGACGTTACAGTCTGCTTACCTGCTGCAGACGTTACAGTCTGTTTACCTGCTGCAGACGTTACAGTCTGTTTACTTGCTGCAGACGTTACAGTCTGTTTACCCGCTGCAGACGTTACAGTCTGTTTACCTGCTGAAGCCTGTTTACCCGCGGCAGACGTTACAGTATGTTTACCTGCTGAAGCCTGTTTATCTGCTGCAGATGTTACAGTCTGTTTACCTGCTACAGCCTGTTTATCTGCTGCAGATGTTACAGTATGTTTACGTGCTGCAGATGTTACAGTATGTTTACCTGCTGCAGACGTTACAGTCTGTTTACCTGCTGCAGGCGTTAAAGCCTGTTTACCCGCTGCAGACGTTACAGTCTGTTTACCTGCTGCAGGCGTTAAAGCCTGTTTACCCGCTGCAGACGTTACAGTATGTTTACCTGCTGCAGACGTTACAGTCTGTTTACCTGCTGCAGGCGTTAAAGCCTGTTTACCTGCTGCAGACGTTACAGTCTGTTTACCTGCTGCAGATGTTACAGCCTGTTTAACTGCTGCAGACGTTACAGCCTGTTTACCTGCAGACGTTACAGCCTGTTTACGTGCTGCAGACGTTACAGTCTGTTTACCTGCTGCAGCCTGTTTACCTGCTGCAGACGTTACAGCCTGTTTACCTGCTGCAGACGGTACAGCATTTTTATCTGCTTCAGACGTTACAGTCTGTTTACCTGCTGCAGACGTTACAGTGTGTTTTCCCGCTGCAGACGTTACAGTCTGTTTACCTGCTGCAGACGTTACAGTCTGTTTACCTGCTGCAGACGTTACAGTCTGTTTACCCGCTGCAGACGTTACAGTATGTTTACCTGCTGCAGATGTTACAGTCTGTTTACCTGCTGCAGACGTTACAGTCTGTTTACCCGCTGCAGACGTTACAGTATGTTTACCTGCTGCAGACGTTACAGTCTGTTTACCTGCTGCAGACGTTACAGTATGTTTACCTGCTGCAGATGTTACAGTATGTTTACCTGCAGACGTTACAGTCTGTTTATCTGCTGCAGTCTGTATACCTGCTGCAGACGTTACAGTCTGTTTACCTGCTGCAGACGTTACAGTCTGTTTACCTGCTTCAGACATTACAGTCTGTTTA
>NC_083633.1:21833886-21841386 GCF_963584025.1 Labrus mixtus | reverse complement strand
ATACCTGACTGTAACTGTTTTATTTGATTTTAATTACTGACTTATCACTGTAGTAATTTCAAGTTTTTAAATTATTTTAGTGTTTATATTTTATTGTTCTTATTGCTCTTTGATTGATTTTTTTTCTGTAGTAGCTTTATCTAATTTCTCCTTGTTTATCATTTATGCATGTTTTCTCGGCATCATTGTAAACGAGGGTCACCCTCAATGATCTCTCCGAGAACTTAAATAAAGGTTGATGATGATCTGTCAATCAACACAAACCAACATCAACAGTGTTTACTGTCACCATAGCAACAGCAACCTTCAAGATGCTCAGTGCTGCAAATGGACAGAAAAGAAAGAAGAAGAGAGGTCGTCTCCAAGGTTTCTCAGCAGCCTTCACCATTTCAGGCCAGAAAAAGAAAACATTCATGTTCAGGGACGGACGGACGGACGCACACACACACTCACACACTCACACACTCACACACTCATGCACGCCTCTCTTTCACTCCTTCACGCAGCCAAAGTCATGTCGCCTTTTTGCTTAACCTCTATTATATCCACGCATGTGCAGACACACACACACACACACACACACACACACACACACACACACACACACACACACACACACACACACACACGCTGGCTGCGTTTCTTCAAGTTACATCTCTGTGAAAAGATGATGAATGGACGAGATGAAATCCATCTCTGCCGGTCGTTTAGAGAAGAAATGAACACAGACACTAAAGATGGATGGAGGGATAGAGAGAGAGAGAGAGAGAGAGAGGATGGGTGGAGAGAGAGATGGATGGAGTGATGGATGGATGGATGGATGGATGGATGAATGGATGGATGGATGAGAGAGAGAGAGACAGATGGATGGATGGATGGATGGATGGATGGATGGATGGATGGATGGAGAGAGAGAGACAGATGGTTGGATGGATGGATGGATGGAGAGAGAGAGATGGATGGATGGATGGATGGATGGAGAGAGAGAGATGGATGATGGAGAGAGAGAGAGAGATGGATGGATGGATGGATGGAGAGAGAGAGATGGATGGTTGGATGGATGGAGAGAGAGAGAGCGAGAGAGATGGATGGATGGATGGAGAGAGAGAGAGATGGATGGTTGGATGGATGGAGAAAGAGAGAGAGATGGATGGATGGATGGATGGAGAGACAGAGAGACAGATGGTTGGATGGATGAATGGATGGATGGAGAGAGAGAGAGACAGATGGTTGGATGGATGGAGAGAGAGAGAGAGATGGATGGATGGATGATGGATGGATGGATAACACATTTATTATGTCTTATAAAACACTTATAGGCTCTTATTAGAAACGTAATAACACTTTAAATAGCATAATAAATTAATAAGATTCTAATAAGGTCTTATAAGTGACTTATTACCTGTTATTAATGCTTGGATAGATGGATGGATGGATGGAGTGATGGAGTGATGGATGGATGGATGGAGTGATGGAGTGATGGATGGATGGAAGGATGGAGTGATGGAGTGATGGATGGATGGATGGAGTGATGGAGTGATGGATGGATGGATGGATGGAGTGATGGATGGAGTGATGGAGTGATGGATGGATGGAGTGATGGATGGATGGATGGATGGACTGATGGAGTGATGGATGGATGGATGGAGTGATGGAGTGATGGATGGATGGAGTGATGGATGGAGTGATGGAGTGATGGATGGATGGAGTGATGGAGTGATGGATGATGGATGGAGTGATGGAGTGATGGATGGATGGATGGAGTGATGGATGGAGTGATGGAGTGATGGAGTGATGGATGGATGGATGGAGTGATGGATGGAGTGATGGAGTGATGAATGGATGGATGGATGGATGGATGGATGGATGGAGTGATGGAGTGATGGAGTGATGGATGGATGGATGGAGTGATGGATGGAGTGATGGAGTGATGAATGGATGGATGGATGGATGGATGGATGGAGTGATGGAGTGATGGATGATGGATGGAGTGATGGAGTGATGGATGGATGGGTGGAGTGATGGATGGAGTGATGGAGTGATGGATGGATGGATGGAGTGATGGAGTGATGGATGGATGGATGGATGGAGTGATGGATGGAGTGATGGAGTGATGGATGGATGGAGTGATGGATGGATGGATGGATGGATGGAGTGATGGAGTGATGGAGTGATGGATGGATGGATGGATGGAGTGATGGATGGATGGATGGAGTGATGGAGTGATGGATGGATGGAGTGATGGAGTGATGGATGGAGTGATGGAGTGATGGATGGAGTGATGGAGTGATGGATGGATGGATGGATGGAGTGAAGGATGGATGGAGTGATGGAGTGATGAATGGATGGATGGATGGAGTGATGGATGGAGTGATGGAGTGATGAATGGATGGATGGATGGAGTGATGGATGGATGGATGGATGGAGTGATGGATGGATGGATGGATGGATGGAGTGATGGATGGAGTGATGGATGGATGGATGGAGTGATGGAGTGATGGAGTGATGGATGGATGGATAGAGTGATGGATGGATGGATGGATGGATGGATGGATGGATGGAGTGATGGATGGATGGATGGATGGAGTGATGGATGGATGAATGGAGTGATGAGTGATGGATGGATGGAGTGATGGATGGATGAATGGATGGATGGATGGAGTGATGGATGATGGATGGATGGAGTGATGGATGGATGGATGGAGTGATGGATGATGGATGGATGGAGTGATGGATAGATGGATGGATGGAGTGATGGAGTGATGGATGGATGGATGGATGGATGGAGTGATGGATGGATGAATGGATGGATGGATGGAGTGATGGATGGATGGATAGAGTGATGGATGGATGGATAGATGGATGGATGGATGGAGTGATGGATGGATGGATGGATGGATGGAGTGATGGATGGAGAGAGAGATGGATGGATGGATGGATGGAGAGAGAGATGGATGGATGGATGGATGGAGTGATGGATGGAGTGATGGATGGAGTGATGGATGGATTAATGGATTGATGGATGGAGAGAGAGATGGATGGATGGATGGATGAAGAGAGAGATGGATGATGGATGGAGTGATGGATGGATGGATGGATGGAGAGAGAGATGGATGATGGATGGAGTGATGAATGGATGGATGGAAAGAGAGATGGATGGAGTAATGGATGGATGGATGGAGTGATGGAGTGATGGATGGATGGATGGATGGAGTGATGGATGGAGTGATGGATGGAGTGATGGAGTGATGGATGGATGGATGGATGGAGTGATGGAGTGATGGATGGATGTATGGATGGTTGGAGTGATGGATGGATGGATGGAGTGATGGAGTGATGGATGGATGGAAGGATGGAGTGATGGATGGAGTGATGGAGTGATGGATGGATGGATGGAGTGATGGAGTGATGGATGGATGATGGATGGAGTGATGGAGTGATGGATGGATGGAGTGATGGATGGATGGATGGATGGATGGAGTGATGGATGGATGGATGGATGGATGGAGTGATGGATGGATGGATGGAGTGATGGAGTGATGGATGGATGGAGTGATGGATGGAGTGATGGAGTGATGGATGGATGGAGTGATGGAGTGATGGATGATGGATGGAGTGATGGAGTGATGGAGTGATGGATGGATGGATGGATGATGGATGGAGTGATGGAGTGATGGATGGAGTGATGGATGGAGTGATGGAGTGATGAATGGATGGATGGATGGATGGATGGATGGAGTGATGGAGTGATGGAGTGATGGATGGATGGATGGAGTGATGGATGGAGTGATGGAGTGATGAATGGATGGATGGATGGATGGATGGAGTGATGGAGTGATGGATGATGGATGGAGTGATGGACTGATGGATGGATGGATGGATGGAGTGATGGATGGAGTGATGGAGTGATGGATGGATGGATGGAGTGATGGAGTGATGGATGGATGGATGGATGGAGTGATGGATGGAGTGATGGATGGATGGAGTGATGGATGGATGGATGGATGGATGGATGGATGGATGGATGGATGGATGGAGTGATGGAGTGATGGATGGATGGATGGAGTGATGGATGGATGGATGGAGTGATGGAGTGATGGATGGATGGAGTGATGGATGGAGTGATGGAGTGATGGATGGATGGAGTGATGGAGTGATGGATGATGGATGGAGTGATGGAGTGATGGATGGATGGATGGAGTGATGGATGGAGTGATGGAGTGATGAATGGATGGATGGATGGAGTGATGGATGGAGTGATGGAGTGATGAATGGATGGATAGATGGAGTGATGGAGTGATGAATGGATGGATAGATGGAGTGATGGAGTGATGGATGGATGGATGGATGGAGTGATGGAGTGATGGATGGATGGATAGAGTGATGGATGGATGGATGGATGGATAGAGTGATGGATGGATGGATGGATGGATGGAGTGATGGATGGATGGAGTGATGGAGTGATGGATGGAGTGATGGATGGATGGATGGAGTGATGATGGATGAATGGAGTGATGAGTGATGATGGATGGAGTGATGGATGGATGAATGGATGGATGGATGGAGTGATGGAGTGATGGATGATGGATGGATGGAGTGATGGATGGATGGATGGATGGAGTGATGGATGATGGATGGATGGAGTGATGGATAGATGGATGGATGGAGTGATGGATTGATGGATGGATGGAGTGATGGATGTATGAATGGATGGATGGATGGATGGATGGAGTGATGGATGGATGGATAGAGTGATGGATGGATGGATAGATGGATGGAGTGATGGAGTGATGGATGGATGGATGGATGGATGGAGTGATGGATGGAGAGAGAGATGGATGGATGGATGGATGGAGAGAGAGATGGATGGATGGATGGATGGAGTGATGGATGGAGTGATGGATGGATGGATGGATGGAGTAATGGATTGATGGATGGAGAGAGAGATGGATGGATGGATGGATGAAGAGAGAGATGGATGATGGATGGAGTGATGGATGGATGGATGGATGGAGAGAGAGATGGATGATGGATGGAGTGATGAATGGATGGATGGAGAGATGGATGGATGGATGGAATGATGGAGTGATGGATGGATGGATGGATGGAGTGATAGATGGAGTGATGGAGTGATGGATGGATGGATGGATGGAGTGATGGAGTGATGGATGGATGGATGGATGGATGGATGGATGGATGGATGGATGGAGTGATGGATGGATGGATGGAGTGATGGAGTGATGGATGGATGGATGGAGTGATGGATGGATGGAGTGATGGAGTGATGGATGATGGATGGAGTGATGGAGTGATGGATGGATGGATGGAGTGATGGATGGAGTGATGGAGTGATGGATGGATGGATGGAGTGATGGATGGAGTGATGGAGTGATGAATGGATGGATGGATGGAGTGATGGATGGATGGATGGAGTGATGGATGGATGGATGTAGTGATGGATGGATAGATGGAGTGATGGAGTGATGGATGGATGGAAAGAGTGATGGATGGATGATGGATGGATGGATGGAGTGATGGATGGAGTGATGGATGGATGGATGGATGGATGGATGAATGAATGGAGTGATGAGTGATGGATGGATGGATGGAGTGATGGATGGATGGATGGATGGAGTGATGGATGACGGATGGATGGAGTGATGGATGGATGGATGGATGGAGTGATAGATGATGGATGGATGGAGTGATGGATAGATGGATGGATGGAGTGATGGAGTGATCGATGGATGGATGGATGGATGGAGTGATGGATGGATGGATGGATGGATGGAGTGATGGATGGAGTGATGGATGGATGGATGGATGGATGGAGAGAGAGATGGATGGATGGATGGAGAGAGAGATGGATGGATGGATGGATGGAGAGAGAGATGGATGGATGGATGGATGGATGGATGGAGTGATGGATGGATGGAGTGATGGATGGATGGATGGATGGATGGAGTAATGGATTGATGGATGGAGAGAGAGATGGATGGATGGATGGATGGATGGAGAGAGAGATGGATGATGGATGGAGTGATGGAGTGATGGATGGATGGATAGAGTGATGGATGGATGATGGATGGATGGAGTGATGGATGGATGGATGGATGGATGGATGGATGGATGGATGGAGTGATGGAGTGATGGATGGAGTGATGGATGGATGGATGGATGGATGGATGGATGAATGGAGTTATGAGTGATGGATGGATGGATGGATGGAGTGATGGATGGATGAATGGATGGATGGATGGAGTGATGGATGATGGATGGATGGAGTGATGGATGGATGGATGGATGGAGTGATGGATGATGGATGGATGGAGTGATGGATAGATGGATGGAGTGATGGAGTGATCGATGGATGGATGGATGGAGTGATGGATGGATGAATGGATGGATGGATGGAGTGATGGAGTGATGGATGGATGGATAGAGTGATGGATGGATGATGGATGGATGGAGTGATGGATGGATGGATGGATGGAGTGATGGAGTGATGGATGGAGTGATGGATGGATGGATGGATGGATGGATGAATGGAGTGATGAGTGATGGATGGATGGATGGAGTGATGGATGGATGAATGGATGGATGGATGGAGTGATGGATGATGGATGGATGGAGTGATGGATGGAGTGATGGAGTGATGAATGGATGGATGGATGGAGTGATGGATGGAGTGATGGAGTGATGAATGGATGGATAGATGGAGTGATGGAGTGATGGATGGATGGATGGATGGAGTGATGGAGTGATGGATGGATGGATGGAGTGATGGATGGATGGATAGATGGATGGAGTGATGGAGTGATGGATGGATGGATGGATGGATGGATGGAGTGATGGATGGAGTGATGGATGATGGATGGATGGAGTGATGGATAGATGGATGGATGGAGTGATGGAGTGATCGATGGATGGATGGATGGAGTGATGGATGGATGAATGGATGGATGGATGGAGTGATGGATGGATGGATGGAGTGATGGATGGATGGATAGATGGATGGAGTGATGGAGTGATGGATGGATGGATGGATGGATGGATGGAGTGATGGATGGAGTGATGGATGGATGGATGGATGGATGGATGAATGGATGGATGGAGAGAGAGATGGATGGATGGATGGAGAGAGAGATGGATGGATCGATGGATGGAGAGAGAGATGGATGGATGGATGGATGGATGGATGGAGTGATGGATGGATGGATGGATGGAGTAATGGATTGATGGATGGAGAGAGAAATGGATGGATGGATGGATGGAGAGAGAGATGGATGATGGATGGAGTGATGGATGGATGGATGGATGGAGAGAGAGAGAGATGGATGATGGATGGAGTGATGAATGGATGGATGGAGAGAGAAATGGATGGATGGATGGAGTAATGGATGGATGGATGGAGAGAGAGATGGATGGATGGAGAGAGAGATGGATGGATGGATGGAGTGATGGATGGATGGATGGATGGATGGATGGATGGATGGAGAG
>NC_083633.1:21813603-21826103 GCF_963584025.1 Labrus mixtus | reverse complement strand
CATGATTCTGGTCTCATTTCATGTTAGAAGAAACAGCTCACCACCCACCCTTTCAGATCCTCGTGTTCCATCCTCGTTTGAAATGGTGCATTCAGGTGGTGTCGGACACATCGGAAAATCAGGTTTCCGAGTTGTAGAATGACACATGAACGCCTGCTCAAGTCAGAGCAACAACTCTGAGACTCGGGAAAGAGTGAGACTTGATGCTCAGTTAATGTTAAGATATGTTTTATTATTTCTGTAGGTCATGTTGTCTTGTTGTCAGACTCACTTTGATCAGGTTTGTTCGTCTCAGAGATAACGATGCAGCCACTAGATCCAGAGTGATTAAAACCCTTTGAGTTCATCATTAATCTGAATATTTATATGTCCCTGGTTGGTTGTCTGCCTCTCCATTGTATCATATGAATGTACTGTGGAGGATAAAGAAGGCATTTGAATCAGACCGGGTTGTACAGTCACTTTGTCGTCTGGTGTTTGCTGCCATCTAGAGGTGACTTTATTCAGTAAGAGGACAAAAGTGCACATGATAGTCGCTACAACACCCTGCATGCAGGGGAGGGAAACGCCATCCT
Source organism: Labrus mixtus (assembly GCF_963584025.1). Classification (NCBI taxonomy): domain Eukaryota; kingdom Metazoa; phylum Chordata; class Actinopteri; order Labriformes; family Labridae; genus Labrus; species Labrus mixtus. The sequence goes on along the minus strand of NC_083633.1, from coordinate 21,825,528 downwards.
CCTCAAAGCAGACATATTTAAAGGACCAATCAGTGAGATGATAAAGGTATCTTACTATCTGATCATTAAGGAAACATGTTGAAGTGCTGGCTTCTCTGACAACAATGCAGCAGCCAGTATGTCCTCCTTCTAACTTTAGATTCTGCTCCTGAATGCTCTGGATTTGTTTGGACCAGAGAAGGTAGGCGCTTTTAAGACCGTTTTGGACACCCCTTGGTTTGTCAGATATGAGAGCAGTTATCAGGTCAACAGGTGTTGCAGTGATGGAAGCGGGCAAGAGAAGTGGTTCAGATAGAAGTGATTGTACCCGACCTAAAAAGCCTCTGGAGAGACAGCTCTCTACAATGTTTAGAATTTAGACTGCAGTACTCATTTTAAACACTAGAGGTCAGAGTGACATACTGACAAATACTGACATGAACACACGACGTAGACGTAAAGGTTAGTCAGTTTATTCTGAAACAATACAAGTACAGATTTCACAATAAAACACTTCCTTTCAGAGTATTTGTATTACACTTGAATTTTTTTTTTTTTTACTTTTAAAGGTAAAGATCAAATACGGCAGCTTGGTTAGTGGACCTACATTTAAAATAAAAATAGTTGGACAATCTAGGAGTAACTGGTGACGGGCTCATAGTCCAATGAGATCATGAGTCATGTCTGCGTCGACTTTTAGGCCGTGACACGAGAACGAGCCACTGAAAACAGAACAGACAATGTTTTGATAACAACCTCTGTACCAGTAGTAGGCGCTGTGACTGTGTAATGAAATGCTCATGGTCACATCCTTTTCTTTCTACAGAGTGGTGAGGTCACCCTGAACTACAAAGAGTGAGCAGCACAAACAGAACTCAGGAGTCGGCCATTGTTGTTGTAGTCCACCTACTCGCTCGGGGCTTTTATCTGGAAGAGTAATGAGCATGTGTGTATAGTCTCCGTTTTTTAAAGGATGGATATTAAATCTGTCGTTCTCTAAATCTCTGGTAATATATTTTAGCTAATGACCTTCTCGGGTTAATCATGCTGCAGTCAGAAGTTGTCATGGACGAATTCAGAAGCTGCTTCTTTGTTCAATACATCTTTGTTACACATGCACGATTATAATACTAAGTCAGATAATCACAAAACCAACAAAATAAATGTTTGCGGAATTTTCACAATACGACAATACGTCTTTTGTTAAAGGGCAGAAATGCAGTTTTTAAAAAAAAGGAAAGAAGAACAGGTCATAAATGGACAGCAGAGTCCTCCATTTACAGTACAGAGGTTAAAGTTCAGGGGTGTCTTCAGTAGCCCTTCATGGCGATGGACGATCCTCCTGCGCTGTCATGACGTCTGACCTGATAGATCATCAGCAGGGAGACCAGCAGGCCCAGCAGCTATAAAGACGGACACTTACTTAGACCAACAGACAAATCTCAAACACTTTCAATTAAAAAACAAGTTAAAGATATTTTGTACATTTTAAGACATTTCCTCCAAAATCCAGCAATGTTTTCTTTCCTTGTCATCTAAATCTGACTGTTAGCTCGTCAAGCTAACACAAAGCCGTGGCTACACAAGATATAATGTGTACAAAAATACATTTGAAGTGTACAAAACTCCAACCTCATCAAAGATTTCTCAAAAGTTAATGAAGCAAGATAACAGGAAGAAACAAATCCAAAATCTAAGAGCTTGGATCCACTAACACAGGATGTCTGCAATTTGAACACAAAGTTTTTAAATCTACTCATGACTGGCAAAACAATTGCTCTATTCAACCTGCAGGAGCTACAGGATGTTCAGCTAAACTATGATTCTATGTTACGGTTAGGGTATTGAGGGATCCACTGATAAAAACGTCTTAATATTATCAGGTTTATACACACAGTGTGAATAATAATGTCCCTGCAGGCGTCCACCTGTCAATCAGGTCAGGTCAGGTTATTGTGAATAACTCTTATCCTTCATCAAACCAAAACTGATGAGTCATCAAAACATTCACCCCCCGTACAGTGTGTGCCGATCCAGACATGAGCTAATCACACCTATTTGTTTTTTTTTCACTTTTGCAAAAGTCTGGGAAAATTTATTCTGTTGAGGTGACCAATAAGTTTCATACCTCCAAGACTTATTAATCCCATTTCGTTCCTTTATATCACCAGATGTAATCATTGGTCTGTCCAACTTACAAAAGTTCAGTATAAGTAACAAAGTCTTTAAAGACAAGGGGGATTAACCCCTCTGTTTTAAATATTTCAAACACTGAAAGCATCAGTTTAGCTTACTGCAGTGACAGCAAATCCAAAGAAGAAAGCCATGACGAGCTGGAAGACGATGTTGATCCACTTAAAGATGAAGCTGCTGCAGCTCTGCAAAAACAAAAAACAATAAGGTAATTATTTGGAAAATTCATAGGTCAGTTTGACTGTTGTTTGGTTGGTCCTTTGATTGGTCAGTTGGTTGGTTGATTGGTTGATTGGTCAGTTGGTTGGTTGGTTGGTTGGTTGGTTGGATAGATGGTTGATTGGTCAGTTGGTTGGTTGGTTGGATGGTTGGATGGTTGTTGGTTGGTTGGTTGGTTGGATGGTTGGATGGTTGATTGGATGAATGGTTGATCGGTCAGTTGGTTGGTTGGGTGGATGGTTGGATGGTTGTTGGTTGGTTGGTTGGATGGTTGGATGGTTGTTGGTTGATTGGTCAGTTGGTTGGATGGTTGGATGGTTGGTTGGTTGATTGGTCAGTTGGTTGGTTGGATGAATGGTTGATTGGTCAGTTGGTTGGATGGTTGTTGGTTGATTGGTCAGTTGGTTGGTTGGTTGGATGGTTGGTTGGTTGGTTGATTGGTCAGTTGGTTGGATGGATGGTTGGTTGGTTGGATGGTTGGTTGGTTGGTTGATTGGTCAGTTGGTTGGATGGTTGGATGGATGGTTGGTTGGTTGATTGGTCAGTTGGTTGGTTGGTTGGTTGATTGGTCAGTTGGTTGGTTGGTTGGTTGGTTGGATGGTTGTTGGTTGGATGGTTGGATGGTTGGATGGTTGATTGGATGAATGGTTGATCGGTCAGTTGGTTGGTTGGGTGGATGGTTGGATGGTTGTTGGTTGGTTGGTTGGATGGTTGGATGGTTGTTGGTTGGTTGGTTGGATGGTTGGATGGTTGATTGGATGAATGGTTGATCGGTCAGTTGGTTGGTTGGGTGGATGGTTGGATGGTTGTTGGTTGGTTGGTTGGTTGGATGGTTGGATGGTTGGATGGTTGTTGGTTGATTGGTCAGTTGGTTGGATGGTTGGATGGTTGGTTGGTTGATTGGTCAGTTGGTTGGTTGGTTGGATGGTTGTTGGTTGATTGGTCAGTTGGTTGGTTGGTTGGATGGTTGGTTGGTTGATTGGTCAGTTCGTTGGGTGGATGGTTGGTTGGTTGGATGGTTGGTTGGTTGGTTGATTGGTCAGTTGGTTGGTTGGATGGTTGGATGGATGGTTGGTTGGATGGTTGGTTGGTTGATTGGTCAGTTGGTTGGATGGTTGGATGGATGGTTGGTTGGATGGTTGGTTGGTTGATTGGTCAGTTGGTTGGATGGTTGGATGGATGGTTGGTTGGTTGATTGGTCAGTTGGTTGGAAGGTTGGATGGTTGGTTGGTTGGTTAGTTGGATGGTTGGTTGGTTGATTGGTCAGTTGGTTGGATGGTTGGTTGGTTGATTGGTCAGTTGGTTGGTTGGATGTTTGGTTGGTTGATTGGTCAGTTGGTTGATTGGTCAGTTGATTGGTTGGTTGGATGGTTGGTTGATTGGTCAGTTGGTTGGTTGGTTGGTTGGTTGGTTGGATGGATGGTTGGTTGTTTGGCTGGTCAGTTGGTTGGTCAGTTGGTTGGATGGATGGTTGGTTGATTGGTCAGTTGGTTGATTGGATGGTTGGTTGTTTGGTTGGTCAGTAGGTTGGTTGATTGGATGGTTGGTTGGTTGGTTGGTTGGTTGGTCAGTTGGTTGGATGAATGGATGGTTGGTTGGTTGATTGGTCAGTTGGTTGGTTGATTGATTGGTTGGTTGGTTGATTGGATAGTTGGTTGGTTGGTTGGTTGGTTGGATGTTTGGTTGGTTGATTGGTCAGTTGGTTGGTTGGTTGGTTGGTTGGTTGGTTGGTTGGTTGGTTGGTTGGTTGATTGGATGGTTGGTCAGTTGGTTGGTTGGTTGGTTGGTTGGTTGGTTGGTTGGTTGGATGGTTGGTTGTTTGGTTGGTCAGTTGGTTGGTCAGTTGGTTGGATGGATGGATGGTTAGTTGGTTGATTGGTCAGTTGGTTGGTTGGTTGGTTGGTTGGTTGGTTGGTTGGTTGGTTGATTGGATGGTTGGTTGGTTGGTTGGTTGGTTGATTGGATGGTTGGTTGGTTGGTTGGTTGGTTGGTTGGTTGGTTGGTTGGTCAGTTGGTTGGATGGATGGATGGTTGGTTGGTTGATTGGTCAGTTGGTTGGTTGGTTGGTTGGTTGGTTGGTTGGTTGGTTGGTTGGTTGGATGTTTGGTTGGTTGATTGGTCAATTGGTTGGTTGGTTGGTTGATTGGATGGATGGTTGGTTGGTTGGTTGGTTGGTTGATTGGATGGATGGATGGTTGGTTGGTTGATTGGTCAGTTGGTTGGTTGGTTGGTTGGTTGGATGGTTGGTTGTTTGGTTGGTTGTTTGGTTGGTCAGTTGGTTGGATGGATGGATGGTTGGTTGGTTGGTTGGTTGGTTGGTCAGTTGGTTGGATGGATGGATGGTTGGTTGGTTGATTGGTCAGTTGGTTGGTTGGTTGGTTGGTTGGTTGGTTGGTTGGTTGATTGGATAGTTGGTTGGTTGGTTGGTTGGTTGGTTGGTTGGATGTTTGGTTGGTTGATTGGTCAGTTGGTTGGTTGGTTGGTTGGTTGGTTGGTTGGTTGGTTGGTTGGTTGATTGGATGGTTGGTCAGTTGGTTGGTTGGTTGGTTGGTTGGTTGGATGGTTGGTTGTTTGGTTGGTCAGTTGGTTGGTCAGTTGGTTGGATGGATGGATGGTTAGTTGGTTGATTGGTCAGTTGGTTGGTTGGTTGGTTGGTTGGTTGGTTGGTTGGTTGATTGGATGGTTGGTTGGTTGGTTGGTTGGATGGTTGGTTGGTTGGTTGATTGGATGGTTGGTTGGTTGGTTGGTTGGTTGGTTGGTTGGTTGGTCAGTTGGTTGGATGGATGGATGGTTGGTTGGTTGATTGGTCAGTTGGTTGGTTGGTTGGTTGGTTGGTTGGTTGGTTGGATGTTTGGTTGGTTGATTGGTCAATTGGTTGGTTGGTTGGTTGATTGGATGGATGGTTGGTTGGTTGATTGGTCAGTTGGTTGGTTGGTTGGTTGATTGGATGGATGGTTAGTTGGTTGATTGGTCAGTTGGTTGGTTGGTTGGTTGGTTGGTTGGTTGGTTGGTTGGATGGTTGGTTGGTTGATTGGTCAGTTGGTTGGTTGGTTGGTTGGTTGGTTGGTTGGTTGGTTGGTTGGTTGGATGTTTGGTTGGTTGATTGGTCAGTTGGTTGGTTGGTTGATTGGATGGATGGATGGTTGGTTGGTTGGATGGTTGGTTGGTTGGTCAGTTGGTTGGATGGATGGATGGTTGGTTGGTTGATTGGTCAGTTGGTTGGTTGGTTGGTTGGTTGGTTGGTTGGTTGGTTGGTTGGTTGGTTGGATGTTTGGTTGGTTGATTGGTCAGTTGGTTGGTTGGTTGGTTGGTTGGTTGGTTGGTTGGTTGGTTGGTTGGTTGGTTGGTTGATTGGTCAGTTGGTTGGTTGGTTGGTTGGTTGGTTGATTGGTCAGTTGGTTGGTTGGTTGGTTGGTTGGTTGATTGGTCAGTTGGTTGGTTGGTTGGTTGGTTGGTTGGATGGTTGGTTGTTTGGTTGGTCAGTTGGTTGGTCAGTTGGTTGGTCAGTTGGTTGGTTGATTGGTCAGTTTGTTGGATGGATGGTTGGATGGTTAAATACCTGGTCATAGATTGTATCTGGGCCTGTGGTTCCCTGTAATTATAAAATAATGATATTGTTATGATAATACTGAATCACTCAAACATATATTTGCCAAGAAGAAAAGAAACTGAAACACTTGTACTATTCGGGATGTTACTTATAAAGTCCTTGTTGGGAAGTGCCTCAATCTTGAAACCAGTTATCTGATGCATTAAAGGGGCACCAGTTCTTACTTTCCGAAACAACAATCTGACATTGTCAACATTTAGGACCTGTCTTAGTTCAAGTGTTCCAGTTTCATTCATGTACAAGCTTCTCCAAACCAATATCCCCTAGAGGGATTAACTAAGTAGTTTGAATGTAAATAGATTTAACAACACCAACCTGAGGTTTTGCCTTGCATACAGATTGAAAAGAAAATCCTCCATTCTGACGGTTGCACTCACAAGACTTGGGGATAGTGTCACCCCAGTCTGAGGCGCCTTTCACTCCACAGCACTTACCCTGCAACCACATAATGAGTTTCAGCTGGTTTGAACACACAAGATGTTCAATATGACAAATTGAAAGGGAGATAATAAGTGTTCTGTTTCATGAAGCTTCAGCTTAAACTTCTCCGTTTGAATAATTCATTATTACTGTAACACTCGTCCTTGTAGAGCTCATTAGAAGCAGCACACTAATAAGGGAAATAGAACACATAAAAACATTACAAGTTCCTGAATCCTTTCAAGTAAGTCTCTCAGATTTTTATCTTCCATGTAGGGCTCGACCATTTCAGCGGTGGCGCTGTCCAATTTATGTTTAATCTACAAGAAGAGAAAAGAACGTTAGGGTCAAAATATGAAGGAGGATGACTGAGAAAACCAGAAGTCAAAGTTAGCATCATAGCAGACAGTAAATAGAGCAATAATAAAGACATTAGGAGTAAAGTAAAGGCTGGCTTTCTTAACAGATAAAAACAAAACGTGGGAGACCACCAACATGAGGACCAGTTAAACTGATTTTTAATATTATAATCCACAAACACACACACGCCTGCCGTCTATAGTAAGATATTTCGGTGGCTATTCCACAGACACAAGATCTCGTAGAAACTATCGTGAACAATCGTGACTTCACAAGAAAACAAATGACAATGAATGTGGTCAGCTGGCTGCGTGGTTTGTCTTATAAAGACACTTGTGTTGTTGCCAAAATGACACAAGCTGCTCTTGTCTTAAATATCCCACTCGGCTCGGGCTCAGTTGTGTTTACATGTTGACTCATTGGCTATGGTGGTATTTCATAAATATCAAGTTTGATATATATGATTCCTGATCGGGCTGCCCTTACTCGATCATAGGCAGTAAAATAATCATACTGACACCACAAACTTGAGGGTTATTTGGACAAATAATTGGTTGCGTCAAGTTTTAAATTGGGCCATTCCCCCGATCTTGGGGAGGAGGAGGGAATCAGGCCCAAAATCATCTTTTGGGTAGACTGCCAGACACTGTAGTAAAACTAGAAGTGAGATGAATAGGAAAACAAGCAAGAAGAAGGAAGCGCAAAGTAGATTGACACATAAAGAGCAAGAGCAATGGAAGCGTCAGGATATACAGTATATGTTGACAGAAAACTTAAACGATAGACACAGTTTGAAGACCACCACAAGAGAGGGTGAAGGGAATTTGGAGTCGAGACAGAAATAAGCATGCCAATGGTTAAAAAAAAGACAAAGATAGATGGTATTATCTGAGGTAAATGTCTGACCTTGTCCCTAAAGACAACGACAACAATGCCAATGATCATCATGATGATCATCCCAAGGGCCATGAAGCCTGCGAACTGCAAGGGAGGTAACATTCAGGGATTATCAAGACACAAACATTTCTTGTTTGAATGATAGACAGAAGGTTACAGTTTGTTGGGGGCTCTTGTACGTACTATTTTGAGGACGAGGGATTTCTCAGAGCATCCTGCATAGATTCCCAGACAGGAGATGCAGAGGATGCCGATGGCAAACACCCACAACCAAGCAAAGCTGGGAGAACTAACTGCCGCCAACTAGTCCACCATGGAAGGAAAATGGAGAGACCAAAAAAACACAAAATAACAATGTAAAAGAGGCAGGCATTATTCAACATTTTGTTCAAATATCCAATAAAAAATGGACCTTACATCGTTGAAGTAGTAAATATAGTCTAGTTTAGTTTTCAAAGATATTTATTCCTGTTTTGAAGGGAATTAGACTTTTTTTTGTATTTGATTTTAAACACACCACCCACCAATCCCCCTTCACAGAAGGACAACTTTATTAATATGTACTCTTATGAACTGGTATATTAAAATTAAACTATCTGCAGTGATCCAGTATACATTGTTTATAGTTTACTGTTTTTTCTGCTCATTTTGATATAATTCTGTATGTCAGCATTTCCACTGTGGGGGAGTGAAAATGGACACCTGCAGTGTGTGCAAAACACAGCATCTTCATTGGCTGGTACTTTCAAAGGAAGTTGTAACTCTCCTGGAGCTCTAACCCTAACGCTGACATCCTGTTCAGTATGACAACTCGCCTACCTGTCATTACACAGCAGGTCCTGTTAGCATGATAAGCTAGGCTACCTGTCATCACGCAGCAGGTCCTATTAGCATGATAAGCTAGGCTACCTGTCGTCACGCAGCAGGTCCTGTTAGCATGATAAGCTAGGCTACCTGTCGTCACTAGGCTAGCTAGGCAACAGCCCCAACCCTGAGATTGATTGACACATGAACAGACCACGACTTGTGGTGCGTTAGTGATGATTTCCTATTGGTTAAAACAGCAACAGCCTTGGCGACGATACTGTTTGACATATTTACAGACAGTTCGGTCTTGTTAGCATGGTGTATTGTTTTGGTTGGTAAAACCTTATTAGGGTTTTATAGATATTTGTGGGGACTCTGGACACAAAGCTTGATTCAGACAACATTTACTAGCTTTTGATTGTCCAGATCAGATGAAATGGACACCACATAAATAGGGTCCAATACTTCTTTTGAACGGCCATTTATTTTTCCAATTAGGATTTTAAGACAGAAATATTTAAACGGGTATCAAGTTTCAGCCTTAACAAATGAAAACCCTCCATCCCAGTGAGGATGTGATTTGGAAAATGTTGGACAGAAATGGAAAGATAACTGGATTGGATGAAAAACATAATGAGTTAAATCACCGTCTCCATGGTGAGAGATCTGATTTTGCATTGCCATTAGAGCGTTCCTGTTTCTCTCCTGCAGAGAAAGTCGACTGTGAGAATGGAAAAACCTCCCCGGCAACATCTGTTCTGGATTAACTAAAGAAATGAAAGACTCCACGACGTGCTGGCAGCTGTTCGCGTGTTCATAAACACTCTCAAGGCTTCACCACAACTCCTTCTAAACATTTCCAAACAGGTACGACAGAGTGCAGGATTGTGCGTGGGATGTTGTGACTACAAACCAGCCTTTATATTCAAAAACACAAACCCCCCCCCAAATAAATCCTCACGAATCGCTCTGAGAATATTCAGTTTCTTACATAACCCCGACCGACACCTTCATGTGCCGTGTCTGCACTACGGGCTGGTGACGGGAGGTTTGGATAATCAGCATAGAGCCTGTAACACTCTGAAACGTACACCTGATTGTTTAAACTGTTGTTCACATCTGGAACCGATTAACCGACGACTCTGGCTGCCAACACACATCACGTAACCAGAAAATGTAAACGCATATTTGGCAGAGCCCACTCTCCCGATCTTCATCTTCATCATCTTCATCATTCAGGTCGTAGGTGTTCATAAAGAGCTGGGTCTTTCACTTCTTCTTAAAGGTGCAGAGGGACTCTGCAGATCCAATTGTCTTCATGTCGATGCCACAGTGAAGAACATGTGGGGGGTGCAGACTGTTGTTGTTGTTGTTGTTGTTGTTTACCTGTTGGTTGTAGGCGCTGAGTTCCACCGCCCCGTAGATCAGCACACATCCAAGGATCTGAGGACACATTACAGAAGTCAGGATCTGCAAGCTTATGTTAATCTAAAAGTATGTTATATGATTGGCAATGAATTTTGTGTAAATGTGGGAGTTCCGAGTCTACAACGGCCTTAAGGGTCACGTATTCTATAAAATCCTCTTCTCCATGTTCCTCTAACATGTGTCTCTAGTCCAGGCATGGGCAAACTACGGCCCGCAGGCCATATACGGCCCGTTGGGCTTTTTAATCCGGCCCGCCGAACTTGTCCAAATTATATTATTATTAAATTAAATTGTATTATAATTAAACCTCGTTCGTTTTCCCCTGTAATGCCCGCGTTTCCCCAATAGATGGCGCACTTCAGAGTGTGGTGTATTATTCCCTTTGCCCTATGAACCCGTATGAGCCCTTCTGGAAAGATGAGCGGATCAAAGAAAAGAAAAGTGGACAGTGAATGCAGAGTGTTTAATACGGAGTGGACAACTAAATATTTGTTCACTGAAGTCCGATCAAAGGCTGTATGCCTGATATGCCAAGAAACTGTCGCAGTTTTCAAAGAGTACAGTATCAGCCGTCACTTTGCTATGAAGCATGCTAACTATGCTAGCAAGCAGTCCACGCAAGAACGGGCGGCTGCGACGTGGTCAGACACAGCTCAGGGGTTTATAGACATGATCAAATACAGGATCAGAGTGGATTTAGAAGCTCTGAGATTCATTTACACTGAAGAGGAGGAGAATATGAGACCTTTAATAAAAACATTGTGCACAACAACAGATAATAATTAATATGAACAGAGAGCATAAAAAAACTCTTAAAAGATTAAATCTAGGTTGTAAAGTTACGTTCATGGTTGGAACAACATTAAAGGTGTGAACTATAAACCGTTATTTCTACTTCTCCAGCGAGGTCATTTCTTCTGATGAATTCTGGGCTTTTATTTGTCTTGATGTAGTTTCTGCATTCAGACACCAGAGGGAGACAAAGCTTTAACAACATGAAGACTATTGGCTGCAGCTGAGACCCTAAAATAAACTCTGACAACCCAGTGTTGATGATTACACATTATAAAATAGTTCAAATAATCTCATCATCAAAGTTTAACTTTATTTTATTGTAGAAAACACGTTTTGAAAAGCAGGCTAATTAAGACAGAAGGTCAAAGGTCGACCTTGTTTTGATCAGGAAAGGTTTTGAAGGGGCGGAGCTTTGAAGGTCGTTATTTCTGAACGTTTTTTTGGTTAAGTTTTGCTTTTTTTTTCATGGAAGTCGTTCAAATCAAACGGCCGTTAGATTGCAGGCAGCCTCTCTAAACTCCGCCCTCTTTAGTGTTTTATTTTTTCCAGTTGTGAGCGGCAGCAGAAAGAAAACTCACAAGGGGAGAAAAAAGGGCAACATGACACCCCTCCCCCACTTCTGCTAGGTTTGAAGTATTTACTGGAAACAACAGTTAACAACAAACAGAATCAAGAAAACAGGAACATGAGCAGCTGTACACTCAAACACTCACCTGGACAACGTTTACATTTCTACTTTCTGAGAATCAGACTTATTCTTTCTCTGGACAGGAGGCTGTTTTACTCCGTGTCAAAGTAGAATAAAATGTAAATAACACTTTTTTTTAAAAATATGATTCTTGTTTTAAAATCGTCAAATATGTTTAAAAAATCCCCCGAGGGATAAAACGATTAAATAATAAAGACAAAAAGGTTTTACGTCCTCGATGCTTTTCTGCCTTCAGTGTTTCATCGTTTTGTCCCAAAGACAGAACTTTAAATAAACTTTAAATAAAGTTTAAATAAAGTTTAAATAAACTTTAAATACAATTTAATTTTAAATAAAGTTTGAATAAAGTTTAAATAAAGTTTAGATAAAGTTTAAATACAGTTTAAATACAGTTTAAATAAAGTTTAAATACAGTTTAAATAAAGTTTAAATACAATTTAATTTTAAATAAAGTTTAAATACAGTTTAAATAAAGTTTAAATAAAGTTTAAATACAATTTAATTTTAA
>NC_083633.1:21796103-21808603 GCF_963584025.1 Labrus mixtus | reverse complement strand
TGTGCCAAGAGATTTAAAAAAATAACTATTTCCTGGGAGGGGGGGGGGGTAACAATGCAGCAGCCAGTATGTCCTCCTTCTAACTTTAGATTCTGCTCCTGAATGCTCTGGATTTGTTTGGACCAGAGAAGGTAGGCGCTTTTAAGACACGCCCCCCACACGGCCGTTTTGGACGCCCCTCAGTTTGCCAGATATGAGAGCAGTTATCAGGTCAACAGGTGTTGCAGCGATGGAAGCGGGCAAGAGAAGTGGTTCAGATAGAAGTGATTGTACCCGACCTAAAAAGCCTCTGCATGTTTCTAATAAGCTCCACGAGCAGAAACGTGCTCAAACTAGGATCAATATTGGAGATGCTTTTGAAAAATGGAGAGAGGTTAGAACACAGAAAGGTTTACAGACCCATGCAGAGCTGGATAAACACTGAAGCTTCAGAGTCCACCACATGGTGACCTGAGTGAGCATGGACTCTAGAGAGGAGGGGGGGGGAGACAGCTCTCTATGATGTTTAGAATTTAGACTGCAGTACTCATTTTAAACACTAGGGGGCAGAGGTACATACTGCTTCTCTAGTTATGGTGAACATTGGAGAGGTGTGAAATAGAAATATGTAACGGTGATGTATAGAACAGGCTTAACTGTCTCTAAAACTGTTAATGATTAACACAATTACACGGTTACCTCAGCAACCGGTGTATTGCCATCAATGGAGGCAAATCCGACGCCGATCATCACCACACCGGACACCTGTGCAGTAAGGAAATAAAGGGAACAGAATAAACATTTGGATTAAGCTGCTGTGATTGAGAGTATTTGTTGTTTTCACAGAAGAAGGAAGTCTAACAGCAGCAACATTCCTCTGAAACTGTTCTGCTTCCCCAGAGAGACGCTCATCAGACTCCCATCAGCTGGGAACTCAGACGTCATCAGTCCCACAGTTTAAACTCTCACAAACTCCACCGCGGCACAGAAACAACAAACCTTCCCTTCAATCTAAAGTGCTCATGCTTTTTCTTTTATGCTTTCTGATTCTGCATCTACTCATATGGAATTGAATATGGCAGTTAAAAATACTGAGAAGAACAGATGTTTGATTTCTGAAGAAAAATAAATCTTTGCAAAACTGACAAAAAGAGGAATAAAATGATAAAAAAAAATACTAATACAAGTTAATTATAAACATGTTGAATTTAAAACATGTAAGGTTTCATTAAAACATGAGGGATACATTAAATGCTACAACCTGAAACTCCAAAAATCAAACTGTCGACAGCTGATTACGTGAAACAGGCAACAAAACAAAAACAGGCGCCAAAACAGGAAGCAGGAAAACAGAAAACATGCACAGAATATTCTACCTGTTGGTTAATTACTGAGGAAAACAATATTCAAGTAAAAACTATTCTCAAGTCACAATAACAGATCAAATATTTTCAAGTGCAGCCCACTCCTCTACGTACGCAGCGCATATATCACACTCTCAGTAACGCTCTTCGCTAACAAATTCATGTATTTTTATATACAATCTCAAACATTTTCTGCACATATTAGAAATAAAACGTAAGAAGTCGTTTGTTTTAGTTTACTTTCTGCACTAAAGTTTGAAATAAATCTAAATAAACAAACAAACTGAGTTATTAGAGGAAACAGGTAGAACAGCATGTCATCAGGATAGACAAACAACAAATAAAAAATAAAACAGGGGCACTAAAATAGATCCTTGAGGAACACCAAATATTTTTCCAAATGTTCAACTTTTGGGGGAAAATTATTATAAAATATTTAAAAGACTAAAGTCTTTATCTGTAAAATGTAAACAATGTTTTAAACATCTACTGGATAAAAACATCAACACACACCAGAAAGTATTCGTTAAAGATAAATATTTTGTTTGTCTTTACTTATTTTAGCATTTTTTATCATGTTGCCAGTTTTTAAAGTCTTAGTGTGGCAGCATACCGTTAAGATGTTACAGAATAACCTGTGTTGATTTGATGAATCCCCCCTAGAGGGGGGGGGGGGGGGGGGGGAGAGACAGCTCTCTATGATCTCCCATTTTAAAGATTTAATTTCTTTGTCATTTGTAACAAATTCCTTGAAGTGACTAAATCAATCAGTTCATTTCTCATTATTTTAGGGATGTTTGAGTTTAAGAGGAAAAGGGAATTTTTGTTGCATGACCAACATGTACGATCACATCAGCTCCGAGTGTTTACAGCTGCAGATCCTCTCCATCAGTGTCCGCCCACGCAGAGAGGAGTATTTCATTTTATCTTCAGCAAGCTTGTTTTAACTGCATACTCTAATAAAGAAAATGATAACAAGTAGGAACATGAATTAATGATGCTCCCACTCAGTTGTACCGCACGATGTTAGGAAGTAAACATCCTATGGCAGCCTGTGCTAAAATCATCTAATGCAAAGACCTTCTAGATGACGTGACTTTCACCCAACTGAGAGCGTACAGCATGAAGATTTAGCAGAAATAATCCAAGAACTAAAGGAAATTCATGCTCACACACTTTTCAATCCAAAGAAAGGAGGGTTTGCTGTTTTTATTTCTGATGCTTAACATTGTTCACTAATAGAATGAGATTTTATTTTTCCAGGAATATTTCCACTGACATTCAAAATGTATTTTACAAGACAGTCCTGAACGAGACAAAGGCATGAAAAGAGCAAACAGGTCAATCTTTTCTATGTAATGTTGTGCACATGTGAGCTTGTTTCTGCAGGTTGGAACTGGTGATAAGAGTCAGTTACACCCTTGAGAGGAAATCATGCATCCTGTCAATGAGCTGAGCTTATCTTTCACTATCTTTAACTTAAAATAATAAAAGGTCCAATCAGTGAGATGTGTAGAGAGTGAGATGATAAAGGTATCTTACTATCTGATCATTAAGGAACCCCCCCCCCCCCACACACACACACACACACACACACACACGGCCGTTTTGGACGCCCCTCGGTTTGCCAGATATGAGAGCACTTATCAGGTCAAACCAACAGATGCTTTTGAGAAATGGAGAGGTTAGAACACAGAAAGGTTTACAGACCCATTCAGAGCTGGGGGGGGGGGGACAGCTCTCTATTATGTTTAGAATTTAGACTGCAGTACCCATTTTAAACACTAAGTGTCAGAGTTATTACATTGCTGCTTAACATCAATAGACTCTCAGAACCTGAACACTGAAATAAAAGAACCAAAACCTCCGGATGAAATTGGGGAAATTACAGTACAGAACAATATTAAGACTTAAGAACAACAATGTCAGTATAAGAAACTGTTAAAAGCCTCACTGAAAATAAAGTCAAGCAGAAATATAAACACACATGGAAAGTCACTTAGAGCTGTATCTGGCTGTTTGAATGTATTGTGCATTGTTGCTGTTCTTATATGACTTGAGCCCAACCCTTTAAAAAAACCCTGCTGGGATTTCCACTTCCTTGAACAGTCGTGACTGTTTGCACATTGCAGAACTATACATCTGAAAAAAAGTAATTGATAAATGGACTTGAGCTTGTATATTTCTTTTCTTGTCTTCTGACGACTCAAAGGACTTATACACCGCAGGTCACACCTACACATTCACACGCTGATGGTAGAGGCTGCTGAGTAAAGAGTCCGTCAGTATTAACTCATCCATTCATACACATTCACACACTGATGGTAGAGGCTGCTGAGTAAAGAGTCCATCAGTATTAACTCATCCATTCACACACATTCACACGCTGATGGCAGAGGCCGCTGAGTAAAGAGTCCGGCAGTATTAACTCATCCATTCACACACATTCACACGCTGATGGCAGAGGCCACTGAGTAAAGAGTCCATCAGTATTAACTCATCCATTCATACACATTCACACACTGATGGTAGAGGCTGCTGAGTAAAGAGTCCATCAGTATTAACTCATCCATTCATACACATTCACACGCTGATGGTAGAGGCCGCTGTGTAAAGAGTCCGTCAGTATTAACTCATCCATTCACACACATTCACACGCTGGTGGTAGAGGCTGCTGAGTAAAGAGTCCATCAGTATTAACTCATCCATTCACACACATTCACACGCTGGTGGTAGAGGCTGCTGAGTAAAGAGTCCATCAGTATTAACTCATCCATTCATACACATTCACATGCTGATGGCATAGGCCGCTGAGTAAAGAGTCCATCAGTATTAACTCATCCATTCATACACATTCACACACTGATGGTAGAGGCTGCTGAGTAAAGAGTCCATCAGTATTAACTCATCCATTCACACACATTCACACGCTGATGGCAGAGGCTGCTGAGTAAAGAGTCCATCAGTATTAACTCATCCATTCACACACATTCACATGCTGATGGCAGAGGCCGCTGAGTAAAGAGTCCGGCAGTATTAACTCATCCATTCACACACATTCACACGCTGGTGGTAGAGGCTGCTGTGTAAAGAGACCATCAGTATTAACTCATCCATTCACACACATTCACACGCTGATGGCAGAGGCCGCTGAGTAAAGAGTCCATCAGTATTAACTCATCCATTCATACACATTCACACGCTGATGGTAGAGGCTGCTGAGAGTCCATCAGTATTAACTCATCCATTCATACACATTCACACGCTGATGGGAGAGGCCGCTGTGTAAAGAGTCCGTCAGTATTAACTCACCCATTCACACGCTGATGGTAGAGGCCGCTGTGTAAAGAGACCATCAGTATTAACTCATCCATTCACACGCTGATGGCAGAGGCTGCTGAGTAAAGAGTCCATCAGTATTAATTCATCCATTCACACACATTCACACGCTGATGGTAGAGGCTGCTGAGAGTCCATCAGTATTAATTCATCCATTCATACACATTCACATGCTGATGGAGCAGCAGGAGAAACTTGGGGTTAAGTGTCTTGCCCAAGGACACGTGTCTGCAGGAGCTGGGGATTGAACCCACCACCTTAAGGTTGAGAGACGACCGACTCTACCACTGATCCACAGCTGCCCCTAGTGTAGAAAAGAAACTGGTTGAAAGTAAAATCACATTAGAGGTAATTTTAGATTAACTTTTTTGGGGACATGGGGTGGGACATATTTAGTCCCATCATTAACGTACATTAGGAGAGCAAAATATTAGGAACACTTCTCAATATGACAAACTCCAACACACCACCACCACCCACTATGACTCCAAACATAAATACAAAGTAGAATTATCAATTTTCTGACCATGACAACATCACCTGACAATAAAGAAGCGTCATAAAAGTAGAATTTATGGAGCTGTTGTATTGGTTTGCATTAGATCACACAGGTGGTCATGATGCAATGGCTGATTGGCGTAGATCTTCTGCAGGAAGCATCATATATACAATACTGCCATCTTGTGGCTGCTGGAGGAAAATACATGTAAAGAACACAGACGTCACTCACAAAATACACTTATTTATTAGCTGCATGCTATTCAAAGCAAAAAAATCAAACATCACACCAAAAATCAAACAGCAGTAATTTCTCTTTATATAAATATTTAACAGCAGATCTTAGTAACTACACGGGAGCTCATTGGGTGGAGTCTTTTGGTTTGCTTCAGGAGTCAAATGAGCTGATTTTCAAACTTGAATTTAAGGGCTGTCAAATGAACAACATTTTAATTGTGATTAATCGCTGAATTTCAACAGTTAATTCAAATTAATCAAATTTTTCATCACACTTTTGAAATTCCATTATTTTGAATTTAAAAATAAAAATTGTCAGGCTTTATTTTGAATCTTTGTCTTGTCTTAAGCTGAGAGTACTTTACTTGCTGTGTACTTTTATTTTGAAATAAAGTAAGGCCCTTCTGGTAGATGGAAGGTTAGGAAAGGAAGTTAAGCACACAAACAGGAAGTGGTTAGGGATCATTAACAAAGGTACATTATTGATGTCATGAGGTGGATATTATTTTGGTGTACCATTACACAAAATAATATAGTCCTATTAGAGTTCATTCATTCTGTCAATTATAAATATTCAGTATAAAAAAACATTTATATGCCCAAGATTGGACCTTTGTTAAACTTGTGCTATCTTCACCAGTAGTATAAATGGATGCTGAATTGCTGGGCAGGGATAAGAGGTCAGAGGTCAGAGGTCAGAGGTCATGTTGGAGAAGGCTTGGGTTGGTACTTTACTCTGTCGAAGTCTACGACTGTAGTTTCAACGGGAGGCTTCTTCCAGTATTCCTCCAGGCCCAAAGCGAGACACAGAGCGATGGCTGCCACCTGCAACACACACACACACACACACACACACACACACACACACACACACACACACACACACACACACACACACACACACACACACACTTTACTCTACACAGACCAAAACGAGGACCCTGTCTCTATGACACGGCATCCCTTGGTATGTATGATATGATGGAAGCCCTCAGAGGACAGTATCAGTATGTTTTATTTGGATGATAATTATTCATTTCTGTTTTTTCTCTCGGATGCATTTCCACTTTTGGGTTTCGTACGATATAACACTGCGTTTGTTATTGTAAAGTGGTATTAGGACATTAGTGTGATGCCTTTCATAAGACAGTTAAAAACCATATCTATCTTTAGAGTTAAACATTACTAATATCTTCCTACCCAACAAACTGAAGTTTGGGCTCTTTGCAGTTCTTTTACGGTTATCGTTATCGTTGTCTTTTACATTTCTGCGAGTGGATAACATTTTCACAGATAATTTACAAATCATGATGACGTCAAAGTGAAAACATCGAGCAAAGACGAGCTCACTAAATAGATGTGGATGAGTGTACCGTAATGGTGGAGAAGGCTGAAATGATTCCTATCCTGAGTCTGATGGGAAAGTTCATGTAGCTCTTCAGGATGGGACCACAGGGCTGCAAAAAACAGAGGTCAAAGGTCAACATCCAAAAATGAAAAAAAAAACGATATACATAGAGAGGAGAACATTTTAAGGACAAAACTTGTAATTTCTGATAGTCTATTGAAAGCTGAAAGAATAAAGAAAAGGTCAGAATTATTATTATTATTATTGTTAATAATAATAATAATAATAATAATAATAATAATAGCAGTAGTAGTTTTATTACTGGTACAAATAAAAAAAATAGTCATAAAAATCTATTAGGGAATTAAAGCAGGGAGGAATAGAAAACAAAAGATTCATTAAGAAGCTAAAAAAGGAACATAATGAGACATGTTTTTACCTGGGAGTGAACCCAAAGCTTTTCTGTCACCTGTGCAGTATGTTGGTCTCTGTCCACCTTCACACAGGACCCTTCTGCATCAGAGTTAACCTGCTGAGAGCTGTGAGAAGAGAAATACAGATAAACAAAACTCAAGTAACATTTCTGAAACACAGAAGCATGAAAGAGATTTGGCTAAATCTTACTATTCAGTGTCCTTTATTGTTTATTAAGATGTAAGCAGTCCTTACCCTAACCCTCCTACACTTTGAATAAATAAAACCCTCAAAAAGTCTCAAGTTTCTTTGAAATTCTGTATCGAAACTGAAAGGTCAAAACACATTTCATGTCTGGATTTTACTGTTCTGCTTTGTTCTGGTTGACTCGGGACGTTTCTGGGCGGAGCTGGTGTGTTTCCTCCAGCCAATGACAGCGCAGCAGGTGAGTTTAGGAGTGGATACAATTAGATTAGATTAGATTTAACTTTATTGTCATTGTGCAGAGTACAAGTACAGAGACAACAAAATGTTTAATTCAGTGATTGGACGCCATTCAAAGCGGTGAATATGACGGACGTGGACGTAGCAGCAAAGAAGAGAAAATATAATGAGAGTGAGGAGAAACACCAAGTGGATAAAGCTCGTTCTAAAACGAGGGTGAACCTTGTGTTGTCTTTTACCCGTGGACGTGGAGTTGATCTACTTCCTGTTGGACAGGAAGGTGACAAACACCGGAGGTTAGCTTGTGCTAGCATGCGTTAGCTTGCAGTGTAGCTACAAGCAGTAAACGTACACACTACATCCTGCAGGGGGCGGGGCTTCAGGAGGAGGGGCCTAGTTTAAATGTTGTGTTTACAAGCTGCAACAAACCATGCTACTGACTCCTCCTTTAAACAGAAAGATTATAGATAGATAATGTAGATCTTGTTAAAAAGCTTAAATCTCTATGTAAGGTTGATTTTTCGTACCTCGGCTGTGTGTCAGAGGCAGGAGGGGGAACAGTGGGTTTGCAAAAACAGGAGAGAGGTATTTGAGTCTCCCAGTCTTCATAACTTCTCAAACCACAACAGGAGTCCTGAGAAACAGACATCATCAAATTAAACCCAAACTTACCTCAAGTTTCACCAAATCTCTATATATATCATACGGGGCTAATAGGGTAGGCTAATCACACCAGTAACAAGTTAAACCACTATTATGTTTCTCTACATTTTGATGTTTAATTAGATTCATTTTGAGTCTGCTAATCACAGATACAGCCTCTGATTTTTGGGAGGGTTGGATCCGGATAGTCACTGAATATACACGGTCTTCTCAGTGGGATATTAAAACACCTGGATGTCGCAGAAACACACAAAGTTTATTCCCTGAAAGCCGCCGATGTGACAAAGCAAGAGGATTTTACAGTAAGTTGCTACGTCGTACCGTTCCATTTATAACGCTGATGATGTAAAGACATATTCCTTATGCCGTATACGACAGCGTCGATTAGAGCGTTAAGTTTAAATCAGCTTTATATCTTCTATCTATTCCCTCATCACTCTTTCTCTCTCTCACCGAGGCCTGCAGTTTGTTTAGTTCACCCTGGATGTAAAGATCCACTCTATGCAGGGGAGTCGCATTGAAAAACACTTCCTCCACCGCACTGTCCATCTGAAAAACAGAAAGAAAACATACAGTGATGCAGACAAACAGTTTCAAAGAAATAGGAAAGAGGAATTCACGACAATCAATTTTTGCAGCTAAAACTATATTGAGAATAGCTTGAGAAACAGAGGATTGTTTAACATTGTGGAGTGTAATAAACACAGAGGCCACTAGGGGGCAGTGGTGGAAAGAGTTACCTGAGTTTGAACTTGGACCAGCGGGGAGGCAACAACCATCATAGCCACAAACTCCACAAATATCAGAGCAGAAAACTGGAGAAGATATTTACACATCAGATTAAAGTTTTCACTGTTCCTGTTTTTATGACATTACGGGGACTGTCCTTCCTTATGGGACTCAAAGCAGGTCCCCTTTAAGGGTCTGTCATTTTTAGGTGTAAGAAAAGGTTTGAATTTGGGGTAAGAAAAGGAGTTTGCTACGATCAAAAGGAAATGTTTGAGGTCCAAATTTACAGATTAGCTTCAACTTTTGTTTGTTCCTGTTTATATGACATAACGGGGACTCTCCTTCCTCATGGGGAACTGCTTCTGGTCCCCATAAGGGAGGTCAGGGAACTTTAGGTTTAAGAAAAGGTTTCCATTTGGGGTTAGATAAGTGATGTCTTACCACCAATAGCAGAGGTTTGAGGTCCAACGTTGCTGCACAAATACCCAGAACAGATAAAACCACAGTGACAGGACCGAACACCTGCAGGACCAGCAAACCATCACTACTGGACAACTGGTCAAACAACTGGGAGAGAGAGAGGGAGAGATCCACTAAATGTACTTTTATCACAAGTCTGTCCTTAATTACTTTAATTTGTATTTTCTTCTCTTGTTTTAGAGTTCTTTGAAATGAATTCTAAGTCTTAAAATGTTTATTTCTTAATCTTGCTTATGATTTTGTAACCTTCCTGTTTTATTTTGCCGTCCTTGTAAAACCTTTTATTACTTTGATTTTGAAAAGTTCTGATATAATAATGTTTATAGTAGTCATTTTATCACCATTATTTCCTGTTTTTTCAGCTTTTCATTCTCTATTACTTATTTATTATACTGAGACATATGAGAAGGCTCATAAAATTGCTGTTTAAAGTTATTGTTTTGATTCCAAACTATTCAGATTACCATGTTTTGGAAAGAAAGAAAAATGGAGAGAGGTTAGAACACAGAAAGGTTTACAGACCCATGCAGAGCTGGATAAACACTGAAGCTTCAGAGTCCACCACATGGTGACCTGTGTGAGCATGGACTCTAGAGAGGGGGGGGGGGGGGGGGGGGGGGGGAGACAGCTCTCTATGATGTTTAGAATTTAGACTGCAGTACTCATTTTAAACACTAGGGGGCAGAGTTACATACTGCTTCTCTAGTTATGGTGAACATTGGAGAGGTGTGAAATAGAAATATGTAACGGTGATGTATAGAACAGGCTTAACTGTCTCTAAAACTGTTAATGATTAACACAATTACACGGTTACCTCAGCAACCGGTGTATTGCCATCAATGGAGGCAAATCCGACGCCGATCATCACCACACCGGACACCTGTGCAGAGAGGAAATAAAGGGAACAGAATAAACATTTGGATTAAGCTGCTGTGATTGAGAGTATTTGTTGTTTTCACAGAAGAAGGAAGTCTAACAGCAGCAACATTCCTCTGAAACTGTTCTGCTTCCCCAGAGAGACGCTCATCAGACTCCCATCAGCTGGGAACTCAGACGTCATCAGTCCCACAGTTTAAACTCTCACAAACTCCACCGCGGCACAGAAACAACAAACCTTCCCTTCAATCTAAAGTGCTCATGCTTTTTCTTTTATGCTTTCTGATTCTGCATCTACTCATATGGAATTGAATATGGCAGTTAAAAATACTGAGAAGAACAGATGTTTGATTTCTGAAGAAAAATAAATCTTTGCAAAACTGACAAAAAGAGGAATAAAATGATAAAAAAAAATACTAATACAAGTTAATTATAAACATGTTGAATTTAAAACATGTAAGGTTTCATTAAAACATGAGGGATACATTAAATGCTACAACCTGAAACTCCAAAAATCAAACTGTCGACAGCTGATTACGTGAAACAGGCAACAAAACAAAAACAGGCGCCAAAACAGGAAGCAGGAAAACAGAAAACATGCACAGAATATTCTACCTGTTGGTTAATTACTGAGGAAAACAATATTCAAGTAAAAACTATTCTCAAGTCACAATAACAGATCAAATATTTTCAAGTGCAGCCCACTCCTCTACGTACGCAGCGCATATATCACACTCTCAGTAACGCTCTTCGCTAACAAATTCATGTATTTTTATATACAATCTCAAACATTTTCTGCACATATTAGAAATAAAACGTAAGAAGTCGTTTGTTTTAGTTTACTTTCTGCACTAAAGTTTGAAATAAATCTAAATAAACAAACAAACTGAGTTATTAGAGGAAACAGGTAGAACAGCATGTCATCAGGATAGACAAACAACAAATAAAAAATAAAACAGGGGCACTAAAATAGATCCTTGAGGAACACCAAATATTTTTCCAAATGTTCAACTTTTGGGGGAAAATTATTATAAAATATTTAAAAGACTAAAGTCTTTATCTGTAAAATGTAAACAATGTTTTAAACATCTACTGGATAAAAACATCAACACACACCAGAAAGTATTCGTTAAAGATAAATATTTTGTTTGTCTTTACTTATTTTAGCATTTTTTATCATGTTGCCAGTTTTTAAAGTCTTAGTGTGGCAGCATACCGTTAAGATGTTACAGAATAACCTGTGTTGATTTGATGAATCCCAAAGCCCTGGAACATTACAAGATGTCATCGTGTCAATAATAACATTTATAAAAAACCTCAAACAACATGCAGTTAGCTGTTAGCTTACCATTAGCAGCACAGTGACACAGATGGAGAGTCCTCGCAAATAACTCCTGCAGCGAGCCATGACTGCTGTCTGAGAGAGCCGAGCAAAAATAGAAACAGAGTAAAGACCAGAGCTGTGTCTGTGTGTGTGTGTGTGTGTGTGTGTGTGTGTGTCTGTGTGTCTGTGTGTGTGTGTGTGTGTGTGTCTGTGTGTGTCTGTGTGTCTGTGTGTGTGTGTGTGTGTGTGTGTGTGTGTGTCTCTGTGTGTGTGTGTCTCTGTGTGTGTGTGTGTGTGTGTGTGTGTGTGTGTGTCTCTGTGTGTGTGTGTCTCTGTGTGTGTGTGTGTGTGTGTGTGTGTGAGTGTGTGTGTGTGTGTCTCTGTGTGTGAGTGTGTGTGTGTGTCTGTGTGTGTCTGTGTGTGTCTGTGTGTGTGTGTGTGTGTGTGTGTGTGTGTGTGTGTGTGTGTGTGTCTGTGTGTCTGTGTGTGTGTGTGTGTGTGTGTGTGTGTGTTTGATAGTTGTTTAAAGCTCAGGAGTGTTTGGCTGCAGAACGAAAGAACATGACCAAGTTAGGAAAATCAGCTGGACAGAGGAGAGAAGAGGAAAGAAAGAAGGAGAGGAAACAAGAAAGGATAGAGGGGGCAAGGACACAAGGAGAGGACACTAAAAAGCTGAGGGGGAAATAAAGAAAGAGGAGAAGAGGGAACAAGGGAGGAGACTAAACAAGGAGAGGTAAAGAGAGAGGGAGATGCATATGAGAGGAAAGGAGGAAATAAGGAGAGGAAACGAGGAGAGGTGAGGTTA
>NC_083633.1:21758997-21778997 GCF_963584025.1 Labrus mixtus | reverse complement strand
TGTCTCTCTGTGTCTCTCTGTGTGTGTCTCTCTGTGTGTGTCTCTCTGTGTCTCTCTGTGTGTGTCTCTCTGTGTCTCTCTGTGTCTCTCTGTGTGTGTCTCTCTGTGTCTCTCTGTGTGTGTCTCTCTGTGTGTCTCTCTGTGTCTCTCTGTGTGTGTCTCTCTGTGTCTCTCTGTGTGTGTCTCTCTGTGTGTGTCTCTCTGTGTCTCTCTGTGTCTCTCTGTGTGTGTCTCTCTGTGTGTGTCTCTCTGTGTCTCTCTGTGTGTGTCTCTGTGTGTGTGTCTCTCTGTGTCTCTCTGTGTGTGTCTCTCTGTGTCTCTCTGTGTCTCTCTGTGTCTCTCTGTGTGTGTCTCTCTGTGTCTCTCTGTGTCTCTCTGTGTGTGTCTCTCTGTGTCTCTCTGTGTGTGTCTCTCTGTGTCTCTCTGTGTGTGTCTCTCTGTGTCTCTCTGTGTCTCTCTGTGTGTGTCTCTCTGTGTCTCTCTGTGTGTGTCTCTCTGTGTCTCTCTGTGTGTGTCTCTCTGTGTCTCTCTGTGTCTCTCTGTGTGTGTTACCTCTCGCTGTAGTTTCTCCAGGTCATTCCTCACGTTCTCAGGTTGCCCTGACAGCGGTTTGAGTTTCTCCAGACGCTCCTTCATCCAGTCCTTCACCTGAACGTTCAAACACACAGTCAGTCTCCCATAGCAACCTGACATGATGATGTCACACCGAGCTCACCTTGTCCTCCCCCACGGCGCCCAGGATACCCGCCGCCAGCAGGAGAATGAAGATGATGAGGAGGCTGATGAAGAACTGAGGGGACAGACGGAGGATTAAAGTTAACCCCGCCCCTAAACTTCTGAAGGCGGGTTAGCGTCACTCACCAGCAGTAGCATGCAGCGGTTCTCTCGGATCGCTCCGCAGCAGCCGAGGAAGCCGAGAATCATGACGATGACTCCGATGGCGATCATCAGGTCGATGCCGGGAATGGATTCATTAGTGATCTGAAGACGGGGCGAGCGAGGGAGAGATAGTTAACATGTGTTTCTCTGGGTTGTGAACGAGTGAATGAACACGAGTCTCACCTGGTTTCCATCTTTGTTCACTTTCAGGTAGATGAAGACGGCGAGGATGATGCAGCCGCTGATCTGCAGACAAACAGAAGATACAGTCAGGTAATGATGAGACTCTGGCGCCATCTGGTGGTCGTGTTGAACTTCTTTCACTTCTCTTTCTGACTCACAAACACAGAAACATCGACCCTCCAACACGCTCTCCTTTTATTTGACTTTAGACGTTTAACCCCGTCAGCTGAAGCCCCGCCCCCTGGAGCCTCTCGCCTGCAGGTCCGTGAAGCCCCGCCCCCTGGAGCCTCTCGCCTGCAGGTCCGTGAAGCCCCGCCCCCTGGAGCCTCTCGCCGGCAGGTCCGTGAAGCCCCGCCCCCTGGAGCTTGCGTCTGATTTTGTTGACTAAAATATTTTCTATCTAAAATGATGAATCAGTGACTAATTGACTGAATTAAATCAATAACAAATGAATGATATCTGAGTAAATATAAGATATTTTCATCAGGAGACTAAATTAGATGAACACTGCCTACACCACCTTTACATGTGAAACTCTGGAGGTTAGATCGTTTAATGACAAACACAAAGCGTGCTGGTAGAAACATGAGACGTCATTAAAGATGGCGTTTGAATCCTGAAGGTTTCACTGCAGAATAAACAGGAAGTCTCCTCTCATTGGCTCTCCTCTGTTTTCTACTTTCTGAACGGTCACTTTGTTCTTTTTTTTTTTTTTAGCTTTGACCTGTCGAGGTCCTCACGCGGCGTCAGCTGAGCAGAAACCTTTCAGTGACTGGACATGAGGATTGTTAGAGGAGAGGTGTTGAACCTGCTTCATCACAACACAGAGACACAAAGCTGCTGGCTTTATTAACAGAGAGAGACGCGTCACACCAGAGGAAACATTAACCACACGAGTCATTCAATAACGAGAGGAGCAGATTTATAATCAGAGGTCACCCACTCACATCCAGGAGAGAACAGACTGTCAAACTGCTGCCAAACTTTAGACTACACACTTCAATAAATCATCTTCAACTGTTAAAGGAGCAATCCCCCCCCCCCCCTCACACAGGTCACCATGTGGTGGTCTCTCCCCCCCCTCCTCACACAGGTCACCATGTGGTGGTCCCCCCCCCTCCTCACACAGGTCACCATGTGGTGGTCTCCCCCCCCCCTCCTCACACAGGTCACCATGTGGTGGTCTCCCCCCCCTCCTCACACAGGTCACCATGTGGTGGTCCCCCCCCCCCCCCCTCCTCACACAGGTCACCATGTGGTGGTCCCCCCCCCTCCTCACACAGGTCACCATGTGGTGGTCTCCCCCCCCCTCCTCACACAGGTCACCATGTGGTGGACTCTGAAGCTTCAGTGTTTATCCAGCTCTGCATGGGTCTGTAAACCTTTCTGTGTTCTAACCTCTCTCCATTTTTCAAAAGCATCTCCAATATTGATCCTAGTTTGAGCACGTTTCTGCTCGTGGAGCTTATTAGAAACATGCAGAGGCTTTTTAGGTCGGGTACAATCACTTCTATCTGAACCACTTCTCTTGACCCGCTTCCATCGCTGCAACACCTGTTGGCCTGATAACTGCTCTCATATCTGACAAACCGAGGGGCGTCCAAAACGGCCGTGTGGGGGGGGGGGGGTCTTAAAAGCACCTACCTTCTCTGGTCCAAACAAATCCAGAGCATTCAGGAGCAGAATCTAAAGTTAGAAGGAGGACATACTGGCTGCTGCATTGTTGTCAGAGAAGCCAGCACTTCAACATGTTTCCTTAATGATCAGATAGTAAGATACCTTTATCATCTCACTCTCTACACAGCTCACTGATTGGTCCTTTAAGATAATGCATTAAGGCAGTTATAGTTACTGCCCACCTGTGATTTGATGAAGATGTTTTCTTTCTGTTTGCATCGTCTATTTCCTCTGCAGAAAGGGGTCCCTGAACGCAGCATCTATAATTCATGCAGTATATGAGCACTCTGCTTTCTGCTCACAGGCGTTAATGCACAGAGACACCGCTGGAACCAGCTGGTTATTTCTCTTCCTGCGTGTTTGGGGGGAGCGTTCAGCCACAGAAACCACAAAGATACCAGGAGGTACAAGTCAACAAATCTCTTCACATATGTGACTCCTACTCTTGAGTCTTGTCTGGAGAGTTCATGATGGGCACATTATTTAGGAAACTAGAATCAACACTTTGCAGTACAAAGCTCCAGCAGATCCACAAAACAACAACAAACAAGCTCTACAGTAAATAAAACCTCAACCCGCCCTCTGCATCATCAACAGAAGACAAACACATCATGTCCACCCGGTCCGCTGAGTGCTTACAATCAAGTTAACATCGATTTGACTTCATTTCTGGGAACACAGAGGACTGAAATAAAGCATCAGGACGACAGAGCTGAAGGTGAAGCCTCAGACATTCAAGAGATCAGAGAGGAGAAGGTTTCAAATGTGGATCAAATTTATTTTCCTCCAAATCAAAACGCTCTTACCGAAGAGCTTCACCTTCTTAAAGTCACTACTCTATGAGAGGTGACGTACAGAAGGAGCCGGTCAACACCTGAAGCCATCTGTGGACAGCAGCTGACATGTCCTGGTTTGGATCAGTCCCTGTCCCGGTGTTGATCAGTCCCTGTCCCGGTGTTGATCAGTCCCTGTCCCGGTGTTGATCAGTCCCTGTCCCGGTTTTGATCAGTCCCTGTCCCGGTCTTGATCAGTCCCGGTTTTGATCAGTCCCTGTCCCGGTCTTGATCAGTCCCGGTCTTGATCAGTCCCGGTTTGGATCAGTCCCTGTCCCGGTTTTGATAAGTCCCTGTCCCGGTTTGGATCAGTCCCTGTCCCGGCTTCAACCAACCAAAACACTCCACCATGCTAACATCACTGATCTGAATGTGTCAATCTGTTCTAACCAAGAGAACGCACCACGAGTCAAAGCTCAACACTGATTGGTCGGTTCATGTGTCAATCAATCTCAGGCTCGCCGCTGTTACTAACTATGGTCACGCTAGCTTAATGTAGTTCATGAAATTGCGCTATGAGAGTCAATTAGCCTCCAGTACCACACATTGTGTGAAACCTTCCAGGTGAGTTAAACTTTCAGTCACTTCCTGTAGCCTAGCTTAGCATTAAAGTTTGATGGTGACTGTTTGCCGACTCAACCAAAACTGAAAACATTTAAAATCCTGGGACAGATTCAGAGTCGTGGGGTCGATGAAAACCTGCACATCCCGTTGGATTACCCGCTCTTCAGTTTGTACCACGCCTTAACCTTTTCATAACAAAGAGAACGTGTGGATCTGTGCAAACCTTCAACGAGGACAGTCAGGTTTGTGTTGAGCAAGAAAGTTTAGATTAACCACGATGAAAGACGAGTGCGGAGCTGAAGGAGTTTGAAAGTCAGAACTGAAGGCAGGAAACACAGACGAGTGCTGATGCGAGCGGCTGGGCGCAAAGCCACGCCCTGAAACTGAACTCATGTTTATGAAGGGAGAGGCAACAAAGAGCCGGCACAACCTGTTCTCCAGAGTCTGCAGGTTATAACACACCTGCTGGAATACAGATAGTGATGCAAAGAATAAGAAACACATCAAAACACAAGATGCTGCTTTACAGAAAAACTAAAGTTAAAAATGTCACTTTTTGAATTTAAATCTTCACGTCTGAGAGACAAAAGCATCAACTCAACCGGAGAGAAAGGAACGCACTGAAACAAACGAGGCGGCTTCAAACACAAACTAAAAACAGAAAGATATTTAGGATATAAGTATAATCTCTGTGGATAACATAAACATGTCTGTCATATTAACATCTCACCTGTGAAGTACAGAAGTAAAACACAAGTGATGGTTTAAAACGCAGACTTACCCAGAACAGGAGGTTGAAGATGAACAGAAGATATTTGACCCATTTATTGACAGCCATTTCTTTAATTTGTCTTTTCCTCCTCAGGAACGTCTCGCTCTCGACCGGCTTCCCTCGACAGATTCAGACTTCCCAACGAGCGACGGCAGACACACACACACACACACACACACACACACACACACACACACCCTCAGGCCAGTTAACCATCCTGCTCTACCTGTTTCCTCTCACTGGGGGTGCGTCCCTTTTAGCTTCCCTCCTTTCCTTCCTCTCCTGCATCCTTCTCTTTTTCCCTGCACCTGCTGCACTTCTTCTTGTTTCCCCCTTCTTCCCCTTTTTGAGTAAATAAATAATTCAAGCAGCCTTTGAGCGTCGAAACCAAAGGAGTTCTCCTCAGGGGAAACTTTTACTGACGTTTCATATTCGCTCCTCGTGCCTTGTGACCACCTCATTTGTTTTATGAAGTTGAAAAGTACCCGACCCTGGAGAGACGGGTGGCAGCTTGGTTTTATATACCTGGAAAATCTCCCAGTTTGTGTTCAAGATGTTTTTAATGTTAATTTAATAATCGATGTAGTGTTTGTTGTTTTTATCTTTAAATAAAATGTTTTATTATTGTATGAATCATAACAGAAGGTAAATATGGTTGTAGTTTAATTATGGGGTCAGTGATTTTAAATCAACTCTTCATACTGAACATTTCTTCATGAAACATTTCAGTGAAACAGCTCACATGAATATAATTCAATACTACCATCTAGTGGCAGCTGAAGGAAACTACAGCCACCAGCCTCCACTTCTCCAGTCCCCTCCCTTTTCCCTCCTCATCTGTCAGCCAACAGTTACAGCTTTGCAGAGATAAGACGCTACACGAGGGCAGCGTTCTTTGTTTCTACACCGCGTCACTTTCTGAGCAGGTAAGTCACATTTTCACTTTCATGTTCGGAGCGACGCTGCTTTTGGTTTAGGACTTGTTAGTGGATCACTAACTGAACTTGTGCAGCTGGTGTTTGAATGTTTTTTCTGTGTTTACATATGACTCACACTTCTGATTGTGAAGGTCAAGCCCGTTCTGTTTATAGAACAATCTTAAAACTAAAGTTAAATTATTAAAGACATTTAGCTTCTCCAGACAGAAGAAGTGTCATTATAGTGGGAAAGTAGATTTACTAAGTTATTCACCCGTTTAACCACACATCTGGATTATTGCAATGCAGTCCTGTCCTAGGAACCTTAAAATTAGAATTACAAAAACTCCTTTTTTGGGCGACCGGTGTAAAGTTGTTAAAAGTGTGTCTTATAAAATGATTTTTACAGAAACTTAAGGTCATGGAGAAAAGATGAGTTTATTATTTAAAGGCCTTTGTTAAGAGCGGTCAGTAAGACAGCGCGCACTCTGACTTTGATCACGATGAGCCATTTATTTAGAGCAGCATTCCTTAACTCTAACTTCAGACAAAAAGACTCAGAAACATAAAGTTCATAGCGGTGCGGTGGAAAAAGTGTTTGCCCTTCATCTCTCACATCCAGTCTCCACACCTGAGATTATATTTCAAATATATAAACATGAAAATGAATATGAGTAAACATACAAAATGGCTTCAACAGCCTTAAACGAGTAAGACTGACTGCTTTGAACAGGAAGGAAGGGAACGATAGGAAAGGAAACTGCAGCCTACGAGTGTCTATCACATTCTGGACAAACAACCAGCAAACTTGTGAGGCCCAAATGGGAACATCCCAGTGTTGAGGAAATATGAAGAAACTTGACTTCATACAAGAAAGATTCAGAGTCTTACCAAGCCAGTTCTGTCAGACCGTCCCATAGGCTTCGTATTTATCCTTAAAGATGATGCTAAAGTCGAGCGCATGTTACCCTTCCGACTCTACCTAAATCTTGAACGGAACATTTCAGATAATGTCGAGCAGACACCAAGTCTGCCAAACAATCCAGATCTGAGGGGAGACACGAAGTGACCATGGTTGGCCTCGTCACGGCTAACCCTATCCGCTGTGACCCGTTTCAGGGAATAAGCTAAATGTCATCTACAGAGATTCAGATATGACATCACACATAGCTGGGGCACACACAGTTTCTTCCTCTGCTTCCATGAATGGTTTTCTGGGAACCAACCAAATCCACTGAACAGCCTCAGTGGGTCATCAGCATGCTAGTGATGAAGGATGATTCACATCAGAGTCGTTAGCTGAGTCACTGGTCGAGTTTCGGCTAGAGTCGTTAAGACCCCCAGTCGTCTGTGGATCCAAGGTGGGCCTGGGGCTTCAGTTGTTTTGGGAGAGAAATCAAAAACAGCATCGTAGGCTGGTGAAAGATGGTGTCTCAGACCACCACCTCGGTTAAGGGATGGTTATTCAACCTTAACATACATGGCTTCTTGAACCCCCCTCTCAAACAAACGGTCTTCCTTGGCCAGGAAGTGCAATTTGTCATCCTCAAAGGAGTGTCCTTTGTCCTGTAGATGTGAATGGACCCCAGAATCCTGTCCTGAAGAGACCGTGTGGAAATGTTGGCTGGGTATCAACAACAGAATTCCAAGAGCGGAGACCCAAAGATGGGATTTCTTTAGAAGAGCTAAAACTGTGGGAACATGTTCAAAATCTGGATGTTGTGTGCAGAAAGATTGTGTGTTGTAAAGGCAACATTTACACAGAAGGACATTCCTAAGGATACAGAGACCCTGGAAGTCGAGGCCCTTAAAGTGTGTCATTTTGAGTAATCTTTGGCTGTAATTATAATCATATATGTGTCTTTAAGAGACTGAAGACAGAGGAAGAGGGGGGGTTAAGGATAGACAGCGTGCGTCTGCGTGGCAGATGGAGTGGGCGGGGAAAGTGATGCGTTTGAATTCAGCTGTGAGAGAGAATGTGGGTCTAGAAGAGTCAGGGGGTAACTTCCTGATCTCAGAGCAGTGAAACGATTTCTTCCTTTCTTCATCTGCTGTTTTTGGAATGGATATTGATTTTGGAGACTTTGAATGATTTTCTGTGGATGGAAAAGAAGTCTGCAGCTTCCCTCCTTTGTTGTGAAAGTAGTTGTTTGCGTCTCTGGAGCTGGATTTTTACGACGACTTTCCAAGCTCTGCTGGTGGTCTTCAACCCAAGTTTGGTAAACATGGCTTTTTATAATGTTGACTGTCTATGTGGGTGGTTTCAGCTGTGTTTATAAATGCTTTATTGGGGTGGTTGTTGTGAAAAAAGCTGCATGGTGAAGGGGTAATTTATTTCTCTCTTTAGTCTTGACTTAATTTTCTATGGGGTTTTTTCCACTGCATACTAGTTTGATTAATTTACTACTACACCTCTTCAAGGCTTTTTGTAAAACCTGGTCGAAGGGTGTAGCATGGAAAGAAGAATCTATAAAATCTTGGAGCTGATCTGGCTCATAATTCTCGAGTCATCAGCTGCAAAATGCTCTGATGCTTTTGTTCCAGCTTGTCTTGATCTAAATCTCATTGCTGATTGCTTCAGAGACTGTTGCACACTTCCTGTTAACAATCTTGTTGCTAAGTACACTGAATGCATGTTTTAACTGCAACACAGCTTGTGTTTTTGATTGTTTCCTCATTATTTCAGCCTGCCTAAAGAAGTTTTGTAGGTCAAACATCCTGAAGTCATTTGTACCTGCAGAGTGATATATATCATTTCTATAACCTTTCATGCATTTCTCGATAAGTATAAAGCTTCAATTGCATTGGTCAGTCTTGTGATGTCATTCTTCCTGTTTTTTAGGATTCAAGGGGAAGGCCTGGGGATTCATCTGACACTGGTGGCTTCCTGGGAAGTATTACTGTCAGTCAGAAGAAAACAAAGTATCTGTGGCTTAATCTGCACAACTTTAAAAGGTAAGATGTCACACAGGGAACAGGATAAGTGAGCTTTTGTAACACATTCTTCGTTCCCATTCAAAAACTAGTCTGGTTTTACAATGTAAGGTGTTCTAGTGAGATGGGACTTGTCAGAACTGGCCTGAGAATCCTTTGAAAGAGTCAGAGACAATGTCACGATGTGCAAGGGTTTGTAACTTTAAAGGGGGAGTTGAATCTGCTCTTCGTTGCTGCCTCCTTGTGTGTGAAAATCTTTTTCAAAGTCAAAGTCAAAGTCAACTTTATTGTCAATTTCAAAATATGGCAGACATACAGTGGAATCGAAATTGCGTTTGTCTCCGTCCCGCGGTGCAATACAACCAAAATGAGGGAAAAAGATAAAATAAAATGAGGTAAAATAAGATAAATAATATTTACAGTAATAAATTCTAAATTGTGCAAAATGGTAAATAAAATAAATAAAATACAATTTCAAGAAAAAGTAAACTTGTGCAATGTGCATTAAACTGAGTGTACTTTTGAATAGTTAGCTTCAGAGTTATTATTCCAGAGTTCTTGGTGGCAAACGGGAGGGGGTTTCAACGTCCAGTGTTCGTGGGGGCAGAGGGGGGGGGAGGAAGAGAGGGGAGAGAGTTAGTTCCTGACAGCTTGGTGGAAGAAGCTGTTTCCCAGTCTGGTGGAGCCGGCCCGCAGGCTGCGGTACCGTCTCCCCGATGGCAGGAGGCTGAAGAGGCTGTGTGAGGGGTGGGTGGGGTCACGCACAATGCTGGTTGCTTTGCGGGTGAGGCGGGTACCGTAGAGGTCCAGAAGAGAGGGGAGTGGGACACCGATAATCCGTTCAGCAGCCTTCACTGTGCACTGCAGGGCCTTGCGGTTGGCAGCAGTGCAGAAACTTATGAAACTTAATGTTCCTAATGCTAAGCTAGATGCTTGTTTGGGAGGTCAGTGTTTAATTATATTTGGCTCCTGCTTTGTAGAAATTTGTTACTTGGGTCAAAGAATCCCCAACATGAACATCCTCACAGATTCACTTGACCTTAAAAAGCAAAGCAGAGTTTTGGCTGGTGAAGTGGCATGAGATGGAATAAATCATTCAATGTCCCACTAAATTGTTTACATTTCTTTTTCAGGGAGTCCCGATGGCAAAGCTGAGAGAGGAGCTTTTGAAAATCCTTCAGGACTTGAAAGAGGAGGACTTTGAGCATTTCAAATGGTTTCTGAAGCTGGATAATAACGTGAAGGGCTTTTCAGGAATTCCTGTCGCTCGGTTGGAAAAGGCGGAAAGACGGGATACTGTAGATCTGTTGGCGCAGACATATAAGGATCCTGGAGCTCAGATGTTAACCAAGGCGGTTTTAGAGAAGATCAGCAGGAATGATCTGGTGGAGCGTTTGGAAAGCTCCAGCCCGGAAACAAAAGGTAAGTTATGTGATGTAAACACCTGTGAGGCGTTTTAAATAAACCTCCCAAGCTGATCCGTTGCCAAAAATCAACTATATGATGAATAAATACATATAAAACCAATACTTAGCTGAATAGGAGTACCCTGACTTGGTTCTGGCAGATTACCAACAATTTATACGTTAGATTAGGCTAAAAAATATGAATCAGACTCCATAGTTAGAGCGGCATTTAGCACATTGAATAATAAAATCGCACAGGGAGCTTTATGTAAGACTAACCAGATGTTTGTCTTCTGTTTGTTTTAGACCTCAAGAACCACGAGTGTGTTGCTCTGAAAGGCGAACTTGAAAAGAAGAAAGCCGAGCTGGGGGCTAAAATCGAGCTGATGATCCAGGAGAGGGAGACGAAGATCGAGGAGATCAAACTCTCAGCAGAGCTCAGT
Source organism: Labrus mixtus (assembly GCF_963584025.1). Taxonomy (NCBI): domain Eukaryota; kingdom Metazoa; phylum Chordata; class Actinopteri; order Labriformes; family Labridae; genus Labrus; species Labrus mixtus. The sequence goes on along the minus strand of NC_083633.1, from coordinate 21,768,389 downwards.
GGCAAATCTGCAGACAGACAAATCACAGACAGCGAGCAGGCTTTCGCTGTGTTGCTGCAGACTTTGAAGGAGAGTCTGGATAATCTCATTAAATCCATTAATGAGAAGCGGAAAACAACACAGAAAGAGGCCGAGGAATTCATACTAGAGCTGGAGCAAGAACTCTCAGAACTCAGAAAGAGAAGCGCTGAGGTAGAGAAACTCTCAACCACCAAAGACCATCTTAACTTTGTCCACAGCTTTGCCTCCAACACTAAGAACTGGACAGAATTCAGCATCACTCCCCCGTCATATGGAGGAAGTGTGGGGATCACTGTGGCCCAGCTCGAGGAAATGCTCAGAAAACAGAAGGACGCATTTATTGCAAAGGGGAAGCTGAACAGGGTCCAGCAGTTTGCAAAAGATGTGTCTCTAGATCCTAACACAGCTCATCCCAACCTCGTTCTGTCTGACAATGGGAAGCAAGTGTACTGTGGTGACGTAAAACAAAACCCGCCGGACGGCTCAAAAAGATTTCTTTCTGTCAGCAATGTTTTGGGAAAGCAGAGTTTCTCTTCAGGAAGATTTTATTACGAGGTTCAGGTCAAAGGGAAGACTTCTTGGGATCTAGGTGTCGTCAAAGAGTCGATCGACAGGAAGGGATCAATCACCGCAAGCCCCGAGAATGGCTACTGGACTATATGTTTTAGAAATGGACAGAATTACCGATCTTCTGGAATCCATCTCTGTGTGAAATCCAAAGTGAAGAAGGTTGGCGTGTTTGTGGATTATGGGAAGGGCTCGGTCTCCTTTTTTGACGTAGATTCAGCAGACATTATCCACACCTTTACTGGATGTTCTTTCACTGAAAAGCTCTACCCATTCTTCAGTCCTGGTCTTTATCTTTGTGGTATAAACTCTGCCCCTCTTGTCATTTCTCCTATAAATCACACTGATTAGATCATCCACCGACTGATGGTTCTGCAATTTACAAGGCTTGCCTATTTCATCCTTATCAGTCATAAATGGTTGTAAATAGTGAGCATGTATGTTACATTTTGACTGTATGATATTGAGTTTCCAGGTTTCCAGGTTAGCACAAGTAAACTGGGTCAAAAGTTATTGATAATTCCCAAATCCACATACTCTGTGCCCGTTTGCACTGTTGGTTCTGAAACAAATAAAAATGTGGATGTTTCCTTTCTTTGTCTGCTCCATACTTCATTTGTACGTTGTGATGTGTTGCTCCTGAAAGGTGCTATATAAATGAAGTTATTCATTTTGGGCTCTAGGTAATTGTGATCAAACATTGCAGTGTTTTTGGAAGATAAATCCTTTCAGAAAATGACCATTAGATGTAATCCTACACAAAACTAAAGAGATTTTCAGGAATTCTATTTTGGCTGATGACGACACCAGATCACTGACTTTCTCTTTGTCGATTCCATGATATGACCTACAACCTTCACTATAAAGAAACTGTCACCAAGCATTCAGGCTGGATGATAAGGATGGTGACATTTTATTTCTTCATACGTACTGCGTTGATAAATGTAAAGTACAGTTCAATACAGCACTTATGGGACATAATGGTACGAGATATGTTAAGCACAGTCCATTCCTGGAAATAACTTTTGGGGGGTTAAAGTTCAGCTGAGGGCAAAATGTTAGATAATAAAAGGTAAATACATCAAACCAGGAAGGTCGTATTTGCTGTGTGAAGCCTTGCAAGTCAAACAGTTTTCTAAGATACTGCATTTAACTAAAATATTTCAAGGGATTTTAGTATTCTATTTTGGCTTGCAATGAGACCGGATCCCTGACTTTTCCTCTGCTGATACCGTGGAATGACCTACCACCTTTAATGGAAACATACTGTGTGACATATTGTTCTGTCTCTATCTGCCCAGCAACTCTTTTTGAAACCAGAGTCAGGATATGAAGTTCCAGTAAACAGCATGTTCTAACCACACGTCACATGTGCATCAGGAGTAGTTGCACGTACGACCCTTGTATAACCCTGGTGTCTAACCACATGCTAATAAAATGCTATAGCTAGACTGAACTATGTAAGTTGGCCTCTGACTATTCTGTATTCTGTACTGCAAGACACTGACTTACCCCACATTCTAGCAGTGTGATGATAAGAAAAGGAAGATATAAACTGGTACTACACATCTCTGTGGGCATTATCAACTGGCATAAACCCAACCATCACTATGGGAAAGGGCTAGCCATTCATTTCAAGTTTTAAAAAAGGGGAAAAGGCTTTCTGACAACTGAGAGGCCAGGAACCTTAAGACATGGATTTGACTGGACTTTAATAAAAAGTAACACAAGCTACAAAAAGCTGGAACAGCTACCCTGATGGAAACGGGAATATTGATATTTTCAAATTCCACATTTTGTAGAACCTGTTTAATATAGAATTTGTACCTGTTTTTCCATGATTACGTGCCAGTTTCTTTTTCGACTTGACAATAGCAGTCATAAATGTTTTATTACAATAATAAAATACAGACAGTTTAGATAACATGTCAAACATTAACAGGTCGAATAAGGAAACTTGAACAAAGCTGTGACAGAAGACAGTTGGAAAGAGTCAGAGAAAAGAGAAGACAGCCTCCACATCAGTACTTTCAGAAACTAAAGGAAGTAGCTGAATGAGCACGCAGTAGAGTTTAAAATAGATTTGCCGTGGTCTGAGTAACACAACAGAACATTCAGTGTTTGCAGGTGAGTCATTGTGGTTTAATTTATAATACAGCTACAGGAACATGTATCAAAGTAAGATAGAGTAAGGAGAATTAACCCAACCTCCAATGACATTATCTGTTTTCAGCAAGGAGTTATTATGGCTAAACTTGAAGAGGAGCTCTTTAAAACTCTACAAGATTTAAAAGAAGAATTCAAGGAGTTCAAGTGGTTCTTGAATAAAGTTGACAACGGAGAGGGCTTGTCAGGCATCGCAGCGGCTAAGCTGGAAAATGCAGGAAGGCACAACACAGTGGATCTAATGGTAGAGAAGTATCAGGGTCCTGAAGCCCTGAAGGTATGAGGGTTTTAAAAAAGATCAGCAGGAATGATCTGATGCAGCACTTGCAAGCCTTATGCTTGAGACAAAAAGGGTAAAGGATTGGATGGTAATGGTGTACAGTAAGATTTTATGATTTATGAAATGCTGTGGGATTGCTTTAAATAAAAGTCTGATTATTTGGTAATGGTTATGGACTTATTTGTAGCTCGCAGGCCCAGAAACAGAAACTTAACCAACCACCACTCAGATTTATTTATTGCTCTGGGAGCTCCCACAACTGAAATTTCAAAGCGCTTCTCACCAGCGCTAACTGTTGCTAAGCTATAAGAGTTTTTATTATGCTTTGTATGTCCTGTCCTGGCATTAGCAGCAACTCTCCACCTGAAAATCACAAGTCTCATCCCTTCTTAAATTTGATTAGTCGTGAGGGGGAAGAGACATTGAATAGTTGAGCTATTTCCAACTGAGAGGGCTGTGAGCACAGCGACAAAAAACAGCTGCCCCTGAAGGGTTTTTGATCTTTGGGTGCTGAAAATGCGTAACTGCTTTGGTTTTGTATAAACAATAGGACCTGCCAGGGCAAAAAAAAACAGCATTAGTAGCTACAGGCACTATCTAAGGTACCTGTTTTATATTTCTAAATCAACCTCTTGGAAACAGTAATAAAATGTGTACGCCATTCTAATCTTGTTAAATACTTTATAAAGCACAATAACAACAGCTATCCTGCCAAGCTTATCAGTTTGTTTGTTTGTGTTCTGTCTCCTTACACACCTCGAGACACAAACTCCACTTTAGAAACTCCAAAATCATAAAAGAACAAGGTCCACGCTGAAGTGGGTCCAGCAGTTTGCAGTTGACGTGACTCTGGATCCTGACACAGCACATCCTGCTGTCCTGTTGTCTGAGGATGGTAAAGCAGTACGTGATGGTGGTATACTGAAGAATCTCCCATACAACCAAAAAAGTCTGTCTATGTAAACTGTGGGCAGGATTTCTAAAAACTGTCCTCATGAATCCATACCCAAAGATTAGAAGTCCATGCACACAGATTAGTCAACTTTGGGAATTAATTTACAAACATTTTTTCATGTTTTCTTACTTTGTAGTTGTACCTGATTATGTGATACAGGCGCACGTGTACAGCCTCAGAATGAAGGTTTGAATACAAATTCCTGCCGACTGATTCTGTCAAATGAAAAAGTAAAAATAATGCGCTTTGCAAGAAAACTCTTCTACAGTTGTGATGATTTGTCAACAGCAGAACCGTCTCTGAAGTGAAGGTAAGAAATCCTCCTGAAGAAAAGAAACACTGACTGAGACTCTATTGTTATTACTTATCAAACTCTGGTAAACATCTGTTCATGCTCGTTTCTTCTCCTTTGTTACTTGACTTGAAAAAAAAAACAAAGTGAAAATCAGATATCCAGAATTTTATTCCTTAATGTTTTAAAATGTGATTAATGTTGTTTTATTTTCATCAATGTATTGTGATTAATTTACATTCATATTGAATTATCTTTTATGTGTTTCATGAGTTTTTTCTTTCAAATTAAATGTGTTTGTACATTTTAAAAGGCAACACGGGCTAAAATCCTCTTAATAAAAACAACAGCATCATTTTGTGATCATTCCTCTTTAACTTTTTTATTCTTGTGACTGATAAAGATTTTATACACTTTAAGAAATATTCATTTCTTAAACGAATGCACCGGCTTGTACAAAGGTTCTTTCAAAATAAAGCAAAATGAAAATGTTTTACTTTCTGAGACTTTCAGATAAGAATTTCGTTAACGCTTAAGGTCACAATATTCTCCATCAACTAGCTGCTTATTAGCATGCTAATTAGTAGCATGCTAGCTTCTTGTATTATGCTACTACTTAGCATGTGTATAAGCAGCTAGTTGATTGAGAATATTGTGAGCTTATTCAAAGTGTTAGCAAACATTTATTTGACTTTAACAGTTAGCAAAGGCAGTTAGTGTGGAATTCAAACTTGATGGCAGAATAGTGATCTTTCAGGAACAAAGCCCTCGCCGTGTTGATTTATTCTCCTGGACGACAGCGTAACACAAACACAAATGTTCTTTAACTTGAAATATGAGTGACCTCTCAGACGACCACACGATGCTTCAACAGCAGGAACTTAATAACCCTCTCTTCATTCAGACTGAAAGAACGTTCATATAATAAATCAATACAAACAGACTTGAGTTGACGCTTTAGAACTGTAGAAATCATAAACCAAACCTCCGTGGCGTTCAGTAGTCCGTGCTGAAATGCTTGTTGACTTTGGAAACAGGAACGCAGACGATGAGGCTGATGAGGAAGAACTGTTTCTGCTCCTTCAACCACACCAGCTTCATCCTCACCCGACCCTCACGTTCCCGGTGCTCCATCTCAAAGTGCTCGCCGCTGTAGTCGAAGGACAGCGTCTTCTTCGCCATCGTGGTCCAAATGGGCGAGCTGAGACACCAGAAGGGTTTTTGGAACTCGTCCAGCAGAGTCAGCGTTATGATGCAGCAGTTCTACGCAGCGCAGGAAAAGAACCATCAGAGCGGGGAAAAAGAGCGGGGTGCATCCCATTTCTTTTCCCAACTTTTCACCCTCTAACCGCAGATCAGATCACTGTGGCGTTTAACTTGTAAGGGCGCGGTCACACTGGCCATCCGTACCGTGCCCATGCACGCTTCAACCCTAAAGTCCAGTTTGTTTGACCAGTGTGACCGCTCCGTGATCACGCACGAGCACACAACGCTGACAGACTTCATTGTGGAGAAATCCAGAGTTTCATGTCTGTATCTAACATGACTCAATATAAGACACAAAGTATCTGTCACGCTCTCTGTGTTGTTCTCTGATGGGCAGACTGGACTCTCTCTCCCTCTCAGTGTTTCCAGCTCCGTGCACTGAGCTTATGAAGGTGAAATGTTTCTGTTTTGCTTAATTATAGTTTGTCATGTTCTTACAATAAAGAATAATTAAACCATAATGAACCATCTGGAACAAAAATCAGCTTTTACATTTGAAAGAAAAACTTATTGACAATTATCGATATCGACTGATATGACATTTTTTTATCGTGATAAAATGTTTCGTCTTATCGCCCAGGCCTAGTTTAAACACGTCTTTAGGTGAAAATAAAAACTCTGAGTGTTTTTGTATCAGTCAGGAAGTAGATATGTTGTGTCTCACTGCACGTGTCGTACCTCCACTGAGCCCTCCAGCTCCAGGCTCTTCCAGGGCAGTTTGATGTTTCCAGACAGCGAGCGGTGCTGAGACAGGTTGGTCCTGTTGATGACTCTCAGCTCCACGTGTCCACGGTGGATCTGAGCTGATGAACGGGACAACAACAACATTATTGACCTTCGAACCCAGCTGAGCTTTTAACCCTCATGCATCATTATGTAGTCCATGTTTCCTCTTTATCTGGCCATCATTTTGTCTGTGTTAGTGTATATGGCACACATTTTTGTAAGAAAGTCTCGTTGGGTAGGGTTACTCTTTTAAACTCATTGTGTTAGAGATTTATGCAAAAAGAAAGTAGAAAACATATCAATCTGTTCTATATTTAGAGCAGTTTTTGTAAATTGGACATTTTCGCCCTCCAATGTTCAAACAGGGAACTACATGTTAAATCTGATGCTACACAAAAACTAACAATGCATCAAAGTCAATATTTTGGATAATCTTTGACATATCCAAGACTGATTTAAAGAAAATCCCCAGCCACCAAATATTTGTTTTATGAAAAATAACTCATTTTTGTGTTTTTTTTCCCCACAAATAACAACAGTGACATCAAGTAATCAAACTGGCATTTAAAGGGTTAAATTCCTAAAAATTATTGAATGTTTGGTAGTTTTGAGCAGGGCTGAATTTGTTTATGCAGAAAAAAAGTAGAAAAAAAATATCAATCTGTTCTATTTTTATATCAGTTTTTTGGAAGTGGACATTTTTGTCCTCAGTGACTTCAGAGGGTCGTAAATGAAACTGATGCCTGAGGGTTAAACGGGTAAATCAAGTCACATAAAGTTAATATCAAGTGTCAGGTGACCTCTGCGACAGGAGAGCTGGCAGAAGTGTCCCGACATGATCTCCGTGCCGGTGTTGTGCAGAACAAAGTGCAGAGAGAAGCCGTGCAGACCAAACTCAGGGTCCGAGGGGTCCGGGGGTGGGAGGTCATCAGGCTGAGAGTACGGGCTGCAGGGAGGGACAAACAAGATGACAACCACAGAGATCTTTGTAAAGAGATGGAACCTTCAAAAACTTTCCCTTAAAAACATCTCAAATAAAAAACATGCAGTAAAAAGTAACGGAGCGGTGTCGCTCATACAGCGGTAACCGTTGTCAACAGGCTGTTGTCATGGAGACAGGACGGACGTGCAGCACTTTTCCCTAACCCACAGCCAGCGCCAGGTGGACACGGGGCCTAAACCATCGTCTCACACTCAGGTAGCTCGTGGTCAGTCTGCCTGTGATGGTTATGACATCATCACTAATATTCAAATCCAACGATTTGAGTGAACGACACCGTTGATAACGACCTTTTAAATAATTAGAAATAAATGATGAAACAGAATAAACATAAATATCTTCACAGCTGAATAAATCTTTATGAATACTCCTTTAATCTCGTCTCGGTTCTTAAAACCTGCAGTGACGTGTTTTGAACACTAGATGGAGCTCTCGTTACATCACTCTGACATCATCGGCCTTCACGCTGGTTTCACAGACGATGCTGCATAAACGACCGCAGGCCGACGTTTCTGTCGATGTTCTGAATACAAATATAAACAAACATCTGTTTCCGCTGTGCTCGGCTGTGGAAAACATAACATATACACTTAAAGACAAACGAGAATTATTTAACGATATCTGGGGCCTGTATATTCATTTTCTTCAGGATAAAGATCTGTCACATATTTTGAGCTCGGCTAGTGAAGAGTTGGCGATGTCTGTAATCGTGGTCGTTTTAGAAACTGTTCTCGGGCAGAATATTTGTGATTAACAAATCATCTATGGCGATGTTACTCCATTCGGTTATTTTTATTTAATACAGACGGTAAGAATGTTGCAACATTTTGTAATTAAAGTTTTTTTATTTTGTATTATTATATTTTACTTTCCCCCCTTATTTTATAAATGTGTTTATATGTGCATGTGTAAATCTTTATGATTCTTTTTTTCCTTAAAATGTATTTGTGTGTTTTGGAAAAATGTTTAAAACTCACAAAACAAACATCTGTTTCCGTTGGGTGGCGGTGAACTTACCAGACGGGAGATCCTAGCAGACTTTTCTCCACCAGCTGATGGAAGTGCAGACTGACCATGACGAACGCCACATTCCTCTCGCCCTGCACACACATTCAGAACGCAGACATTATATTCTCACACACGCAGGACGTCTGATGCTTCTGTGCCGTGCGTCATCTCTCTAACTCGCCGACTCTGACACAAGCATCGTGGCGCCTGACCATCGTGAACCCCCCCCCCCCCCCCCCAGGTTTGCACGTGTGTGAAAACGTCTTTAGAAGACGTCAGAGAAGTGTTCACTCACCCTCCAGACGCCGATGATGAAGTCGGGGGTCAGATGCACGAGTGTGATCAGCCGGTCTGTACCGATGAATCGACCAGACTGTGTGGTCAGGTCGAGCGTGGAGATCAGAGAGCGCCAGCTGGGCCTGATGAGGAAGAGGAGGAGGTGAAGGTTTGGAAGAGAGAGACGATTGTTAAAGAAGGAACGAGTGTCTCTTACTTCCCAGGTTTGGGCTTCTTCTGCGTGTCCTTCTTGACTCCGTACAGCTCGATGGTTCTGATGTTTTGGTATTTGGGGAAGCAGCTTCCACTCCAACGGATGATCACGGACGACTCAAAGAAGTACGCTCTGCTCTGCTCCAGCGTGCTCTTCTGTCCGTTTTGATCGCACACCGTCAGCTCCCAGCTCACATTCAGGTTCCTGGAAAAAAAACACCAAACACGGCTGAAAGAACCACATGGGATATTTATATATACATATATATATATGTGTGTATACATATACATATATATATGTATACACACACATATACATATATATGTATATGTATACATATACATATATATGTATACATATATATATGTATACATATATACATATACATATATATATGTATACACACACATATATATGTATATGTATACATATATATGTGTGTGTATACATATATATATGTATATGTATACACACATATACATATATATGTATATGTATATATATGTATACATATATATATATGTATACATATACATATATATATGTATACACACACATATGTATACATATATATATGTATACATATACATATATATATGTATATGTATATATATGTATATA
>NC_083633.1:21743997-21756497 GCF_963584025.1 Labrus mixtus | reverse complement strand
TTAGATGACAGTATTATGTTTTTAAGTTTCTATGTTTAGTTTATTAGATGACAGTATTATGTTTTTAAGTTTCTATATGTTTAGTTTATTAGATGACAGTATTATGTTTTTAAGTTTCTATATGTTTAGTTTATTAGATGACAGTATTATGTTTTTAAGTTTCTATATGTTTAGTTTATTAGATGACAGTATTATGTTTTTAAGTTTCTGTGTTTAGTTTATTAGATGACAGTATTATGTTTTTAAGTTTCTATGTTTAGTTTATTAGATGACAGTATTATGTTTTTAAGTTTCTGTGTTTAGTTTATTAGATGACAGTATTATGTTTTTAAGTTTCTATGTGTTTAGTTTATTAGATGACAGTATTATGTTTTTAAGTTTCTGTGTTTAGTTTATTAGATGACAGTATTATGTTTTTAAGTTTCTATATGTTTAGTTTATTAGATGACAGTATTATGTTTTTAAGTTTCTATGTTTAGTTTATTAGATGACAGTATTATGTTTTTAAGTTTCTATGTTTAGTTTATTAGATGACAGTATTATGTTTTTAAGTTTCTGTGTTTAGTTTATTAGATGACAGTATTATGTTTTTAAGTTTCTGTGTTTAGTTTATTAGATGACAGTATTATGTTTTTAAGTTTCTATATGTTTAGTTTATTAGATGACAGTATTATGTTTTTAAGTTTCTGTGTTTAGTTTATTAGATGACAGTATTATGTTTTTAAGTTTCTATATGTTTAGTTTATTAGATGACAGTATTATGTTTTTAAGTTTCTATATGTTTAGTTTATTAGATGACAGTATTATGTTTTTAAGTTTCTATATGTTTAGTTTATTAGATGACAGTATTATGTTTTTAAGTTTCTATATGTTTAGTTTATTAGATGACAGTATTATGTTTTTAAGTTTCTATATGTTTAGTTTATTAGATGACAGTATTATGTTTTTAAGTTTCTATGTTTAGTTTATTAGATGACAGTATTATGTTTTTAAGTTTCTGTGTTTAGTTTATTAGATGACAGTATTATGTTTTTAAGTTTCTGTGTTTAGTTTATTAGATGACAGTATTATGTTTTTAAGTTTCTGTGTTTAGTTTATTAGATGACAGTATTATGTTTTTAAGTTTCTATGTTTAGTTTATTAGATGACAGTATTATGTTTTTAAGTTTCTATGTTTAGTTTATTAGATGACAGTATTATGTTTTTAAGTTTCTATATGTTTAGTTTATTAGATGACAGTATTATGTTTTTAAGTTTCTGTGTTTAGTTTATTAGATGACAGTATTATGTTTTTAAGTTTCTGTGTTTAGTTTATTAGATGACAGTATTATGTTTTTAAGTTTCTATATGTTTAGTTTATTAGATGACAGTATTATGTTTTTAAGTTTCTATGTTTAGTTTATTAGATGACAGTATTATGTTTTTAAGTTTCTGTGTTTAGTTTATTAGATGACAGTATTATGTTTTTAAGTTTCTATATGTTTAGTTTATTAGATGACAGTATTATGTTTTTAAGTTTCTATGTGTTTAGTTTATTAGATGACAGTATTATGTTTTTAAGTTTCTATGTTTAGTTTATTAGATGACAGTATTATGTTTTTAAGTTTCTGTGTTTAGTTTATTAGATGACAGTATTATGTTTTTAAGTTTCTATATGTTTAGTTTATTAGATGACAGTATTATGTTTTTAAGTTTCTATATGTTTAGTTTATTAGATGACAGTATTATGTTTTTAAGTTTCTATATGTTTAGTTTATTAGATGACAGTATTATGTTTTTAAGTTTCTATGTTTAGTTTATTAGATGACAGTATTATGTTTTTAAGTTTCTATATGTTTAGTTTATTAGATGACAGTATTATGTTTTTAAGTTTCTGTGTTTAGTTTATTAGATGACAGTATTATGTTTTTAAGTTTCTATATGTTTAGTTTATTAGATGACAGTATTATGTTTTTAAGTTTCTGTGTTTAGTTTATTAGATGACAGTATTATGTTTTTAAGTTTCTATATGTTTAGTTTATTAGATGACAGTATTATGTTTTTAAGTTTCTGTGTTTAGTTTATTAGATGACAGTATTATGTTTTTAAGTTTCTATATGTTTAGTTTATTAGATGACAGTATTATGTTTTTAAGTTTCTGTGTTTAGTTTATTAGATGACAGTATTATGTTTTTAAGTTTCTATATGTTTAGTTTATTAGATGACAGTATTATGTTTTTAAGTTTCTGTGTTTAGTTTATTAGATGACAGTATTATGTTTTTAAGTTTCTGTGTTTAGTTTATTAGATGACAGTATTATGTTTTTAAGTTTCTATATGTTTAGTTTATTAGATGACAGTATTATGTTTTTAAGTTTCTATATGTTTAGTTTATTAGATGACAGTATTATGTTTTTAAGTTTCTGTATGTTCTCTTCTCAGGACGTTGTAGTCTTTAGCTGTGAGCTTTGTTTGTTTGTCTCTTTTTTCTTTTAAGACGAGTTGTGTTAAGTTGCTACTGCTGTAAACGCCCCATTTCCTGATATGAGTGTTTCACATTAAAAGCACTTCAACTACAGATAGGCAGGGGACTTTTATTTTGAAGAACTTGTCGGAAATAGAAAGTGTTTATCATCGAACAAACGTTTATCATCTCAAACTCTGAGATTGATTACGGTACCTGAGGACCCATTCGGTCTGCCTGGGCAGCCCCGTGTACGGGCTAATGTCCCTCAGCTCTCTCCTCCATTTGTTCACTTCCTGCCCTGCAATGGTCCTGAAGTACATCCTCTTCCAGTGCCCCGCCGAATGATGCCCCACCTCCACCGTGTCAACCGCAGCATCATCAGCCGCCTTCGGCTTCCATGTTTGACTCCCAAACTCAGACATGTAGATCTTATGCCACACGACGCTACAAAGAAGGACGACATGGTTTAAAGAGCAGCACTTCCTGTAACGATCTGAAATCCACAATGTGCTCAAGAATATCTTGTGTTAGGCGCCGTGTTCACCTTGTGGCCAATTGTTTTCAATGTGGAGAGAGCATCATGCAAAGAGGCTGAAGGACTCTTATCAGGTCTGATTTAACTTTGACTTCATTGTTCACTCAGACTTACTCATCGTTGGCGAGCTGGTTGAAGAGTTTGCTGACGTGGCTGACGCAAAACAGCGAGGAGGCGTCCAGGTAGGACAGGACCTTTATCAGGATCTCAGACGGCAGCCTGGAGACGGAGAAACAAGTCGTTAGGACGTTAAGTTTGGAGGCTAATGCTCAAAACTATTATAAGAAATGTTACATTGGATTTAATTATTTCTTTAGTAATTCATGAACTCCGGTTTAGAGCGGTCACGGTGAGGAATTTCTTCCCAAGTCGTAATATCAGGAAAAAAAAAAATCATAAAATCAAGTTTAAAGTTGAAATTGTGAGTTTAAAGAGTTTTTTTTTTTAAAAGTGGAAATATTTTTTAGCTTTCAGCTTTTTATTGACAAAACTGTATTAAAACTTTAAATTCGAAAATGGATAATTACAAAAAAAAAATCACTTTTTATTTTTCATGTCTGACCATCATCGGCTTCCGTATTTTTAAAACATAAAAACGTAATAAAAAACAACTGTCCGACAGTCGCGTGAGCTAATGACGTTAGCATGCTAGCTTACCTTTCTATAGTGTTTTCCTGGGATGGAGACGTACTCCTTTTTGGAATATTTTCTTTATCCTTTGTTTTCGGTTCTCGGCAGCTGGGATACAAAAAGAAAGAATAAAGAAAGCATTACTATTTAAGATGTTTTCAAACGGAAGAAGTTTTCCCGACCTGTCACCTTCGGTCACTCCCGCTGACCGGTCCCCTCGGCTGCCACTTCTTCCTGCCTTTCCATCCCGTCCGTCCTCTACCCGGACCCGGCTGTGGTCCACCTGAGACCTGTGGGGCTTGAGTCCTCTCCAACCCGTCTAATAAACTCCGGAAAAACTCCCCACGTCCGGCCGCCATGACGGTCTTTGAGAGACCGCGAAAGATTCAGGTGTTACACTTCATATCGCTACCTAAGAAGATGCGCCCCATAGCGGCTCTGCGCCTGCGCAGCACTATAGTGAGGTCGTTGCTTAACTAGACCGCTAGATGGCAGTCGATTTAACCTCTATATCTAAGAAGATAAAACCTTCAACTGAAACAAAACAACAGAAACAATCCTGCTGATGTCACAAGTACTTATTTTTATTTTTGATGTATTTATTGATTTGCAGTTGTAAATAAGATCTCAATTTGATGACACAGCGTTTACAGTGCAGGACAATAACTTAAATAAACACGTTATTGTGTTATTCTGCTGCATGAAGAAATTACATTTAAACAGAAGGTGTGGTTTAAGGTCCTGCAAGTTTGGTTTCCTCCTGGAGTACATGTGTGTTACATAATCCTGCTCGTCTGTAATTTAACTAAAAGCTGTGAAACCTGAGACCACACACACACACACACACACACACACACACACACACACACACACACACACACTCTGGTACAGATGCTCTCGTATGTAAACATGTTGTTGGTCTCTAAGCAGCCATGTAAACAGCTCCACAGTGTGTGAGATGTTGTCAGGTGGAGGAAGACGTCGGAGGAGGCAGAGATGAAGAGCGACACCTGGAGTGTCGTCGTCTGTTTGCTGGGATTTTTTAGTCAGAGTCTTCCTCGGTGGTTTGATGTATTCTTGCAGAAGTGGTGAGTACCCGTGCTGGTTCGGCTGGTGAGGAGGTCATGTGGGGCACCGGTGGGCTGCCATGTTTTCCTGGTGTGTTTGATGTTTTATATGTGAGACAAAGAAGCTCTACTGAAGGTTTCCTCGCAGCCCGGGGAGAAGAAAGCATGAGTAGCTTCACCTTAAGTTAGTTAAGATATGTTTTTCTGTCTATAATTAAAGGTCCAATCAGTGAGATGATAAAGGTATCTTACTATCTGATCATTAAGGAAACATGTTGAAGTGCTGGCTTCTCTAACAACAATGCAGCAGTCAGTATGTCCTCCTTCTAACTTTAGATTCTGCTCCTGAATGCTCTGGATTTGTTTGGACCAGAGAAGGTAGGCGCTTTTAAGACACGCCCCCACACGGCCGTTTTGGACGCCCCTCAGTTTGTCAGATATGAGAGCAGTTATCAGGTCAACAGGTGTTGCAGTGATGGAAGCGGGCAAGAGAAGTGGTTCAGATAGAAGTGATTGTACCCGACCTAAAAAGCCTCTGCATGTTTCTAATAAGCTCCACGAGCAGAAACGTGCTCAAACTAGGATCAATATTGGAGATGCTTTTGAAAAATGGAGAGAGGTTAGAACACAGAAAGGTTTACAGACCCATGCAGAGCTGGATAAACACTGAAGCTTCAGAGTCCACCACATGGTGACCTGTGTGAGCATGGACTCTAGAGAGGGGGGGGGGGGGGAGACAGCTCTATATGATGTTTAGAATGTAGACTGCAGTACCCATTTTAAACACTAGGGGGCAGAGTTACATTATAAACACAGTGAATGATTTTAGATTCACCAGTTTAACTGTCAAATGTGTTTTCAGTTTTCTGCTGCCCCCAAGTGGCCGAGAAAGAAATTACTAACAACTTGATTATTTTATTCATGAGCACATTTGATCAGTTAGACTCATGTTTCTTTAAGTAGAAAATATGTTTGACATGCACTCAGATGCAATAAAAACATGTTTTGTGTATTTAAAATATATAAATATAGACTAAAAGTTAAAAAAAAAAACACAAATTAAAAAAGAGCAGCACAAGAAACAAACTGTAGAGGTCAGAATGAGACAAGGAAAAACAAATATATTCAATAAAAAAGTGCTTATTTAGAGTCTAATTCTAACAGATTATATTACATACAAAGTGTAATAATTATGTAATTATGTATCATTAGAAAATATCTTTATTATACACTATAAATTAAGCATCAGAAGTACAAGAATTATTTAGAAAAATAAATAAAATACAAATATATTCAGATCTAACCGGAAGTCACAACAAAGAGCTGATATTTAAAGTTATTCAAAATAAATATAATAAAATAATAAAATAAACAAAAAGGACATTTAGATGAAATAATAATACTGTAAGGTAATTAATAATACCATAACTATAATTTAATAATACAAAATCAACGTTTAATTAGAGGACGTTGGAGAGAAACGTTGTTTTTAAATTGATAAAGGGGAAGAAGGAGGAGAAGAGGGGGGAGGAGGAGAGAGGGGAGGAGACGAGGGGGGAGGAGGAGAGAGGGGAGGAGACGAGGGGGGAGGAGGAGAGAGGGGAGGAGACGAGGGGGGAGGAGAAGAGGGGGAGGAGGAGAGAGGGGAGGAGGAGAGGGGGAGGAGTAGCAAGGAGGAAGAGGAGGAGCCGCAGGCGGAGGAAGAGGAGGCGTCCCATCCGTCTGTGTCCAGAGGAGAGGAGCGGCCGCCATGTTAACCAAGAAGCCCGGAACCTCGGTCCTCCCGACGGGTGAGCACAGCCTCTATAGCCGGCCGCAGGGTCGCCTGAGCCCGGCCAGTGTTGCGGGGACACACCGCCGATCCCCTGCTTCTGAAGAACTCCTTTAAATGCACGAAAATGAAAACGTCAATGAGTGAGAGAGGCAGGAAAACACAGAGGAAGAAAGGGCTGGGATAGAAGCTGTCCTTTCTTCTTCTGCTTTATTTCATTAACTGTAATCTTGTTGTTTTAAACGGAGGAGATTTGGTGTTTAAATGTTCATATTGATAGAAAAGACAAAGAAAGAAAAGCAAAGTAAGACTCCAGACTGTCCCTGTGTGTCTGTCAGGTTTATTTATAGCAGTAGGAGGATTCCCGGTGTGTTTACTGCCTGTTTACTGCCTGTTTCTATCACTTCAGCTCCTTTAAGCCGCAGGAACAACACGGTGTCTTTACCGTCTGTTCGCTGATTCTCCGTGTTTTAACGTTTCTGTGTTACGTTAACTGAGTGTTGTCACTAACGAACCGGCTCTTTTAAACGATTCTTTAACGTGCCGAACAAACCGTCATAACTTTGATGACGACACTCGTGAATCATCTGCGTATAACATCTCCAGTCAGATAACTGGAAGAGTCACAAAGAGGAAAAGAATCGTTAACAGAAACTGAGATCAAATAAGAAAGTTCATCCATTTTATTTTAATAATTATAGCTAACTAATTATTCTTCGGAACTAAGGAAACATTTTGATAAAAAGAAGCCGATGTGTCGTTAAAGCAAAGATAAAAACCTTTATTGACGTGGATAAAGATCGTCAAAGCGGGTCAAGCTAGCCGTCTTACGTCGAGGTCAGAGTACTCGATCTTTTTGTTTGTTACGATGCTCACTGTGTCAGATCGGGCGACCACACTGTGGCACCCCACCAATCTGTAGACCAATGAGATAAGGTTAGGGGCGGGGCTAGACAACACCTTGATTGTAGACAACAACAAAGAAGCCAGTTGTTCCAGATCTCAGAAAATGTTTCCTCTCGCAGCTCCTTCTTCACCGTTTGTCTTTCGCTTCACCATTTTGTTTGTTTCCAGTTGTGACTTTTGTGCATGCATAGCGCTCTGTGCTCTCATTGGTCCAAATCAAACATGCTAGACATTCTGTGGAGAGGTCATGAGGGGGCTGATGGGTCCAGAGAAACCTTTATCTGCTGGATCGGGTTTTCATCGTTGTCATGAAGTGAAGTCTGACCTCGGCGTTATGAAGACCTCGACATCGGCCTATCAGAGTGTCCTAACAGCACGCAACGCCAGCAAGTGACAAAATCAGCTCGACTCAATGGTTTCCTATTGGAGTGACCCGGTCTTAACCCTGACGCCCCCGTTCTGTTTTCCTGTCTTTCATTAGTGAGGAGGGAGGAGGAAGGAGGGAGGAGGAAGGAAGGAGGAAGAAGGAGGGAGGAGGAAGGAAGGAGGAGGAAGAAGGAGGAAGGAAGGAGGGAGGAGGAAGGGTGGGGGGGGTGTACGAGTCCCTGTCACTCACTCAGAAGATGTCGTTAGCTTGTTACATAGCGGAGCTAGCGGTGCAGTAATAATCTGTGTTGTTGTGATTAAAGTCAACAGCTCATCAATACAAAGCACCAAACTTCCCTTTGTCCACCTTCGGAATAAAAGCACCACAGGTTATAATGTTTACAAGGAGAAATTCACAGAGAAGAAAATATTTAGCGTGGGCTGCTACACGAGCTGCTCGCGTGCTGTTAGCACACGGTGTGATAATCATTAATAATCATTAATGTGCTTTACTAAACAAATCTTTTGGGGTTGTTTTTAGGGAAGATATCTGCCTTCTTTTAGTTAAAAGCTAAAGCTAGGTTTTAGCTTTAGCTTTTTAAATAGGTTGAAATCATCTGTAAACGCTAACTGTGACGGTTTTCTGAAATGTTCTAATCTTAGAGAATTTAAATTTGATAAAATGAAATAAAACGACTAAGAGAAAACAAACAAACCACAGATAAGAACATCGATAAGAACATCGTGAACTTTGAGTGAAATGTAAAAACTAGAAGTGAAGATTCTACAAAGAGCTGTGTGTGTGTGTGTGTGTGTGTGTGTGTGTGTGTGTGTGTGTGTGTGTGTGTGTGTGTGTGTGTGTGTGTGTGTGTGTGTGTGTGTGTGTGTGTGTGTGTGTGTGTGTGTGTGTGTGTGTGTGTGTGTGTGTTAGGGTTGCTGGGTAATCTTTGGTCTGCCGGCCGGAGGTCAGAGGTCACAGATAAAGCTCGGGTTCAGTCAGAGGTCGCTCCAGCTGTCAGTTCTAGTTTTTATAAGATGGCTAATGTAGCTTTGTGTTAGCATGAAGCTGTTGGGACCGTTAATTGCTCGACTTCTGCATTTTTACGATAATTTACAGACAATACAAATGATGAGGGTTTCAATTAGCTATGTGACTGTTAGCCTGCTAGTTGACTGTTAGCCTGCTAGCGGACTGTTAGCCTGCTAGTTGACTGTTAGCCTGCTAGTTGACTGTTAGCCTGCTAGCGGACTGTTAGCCTGCTAGTTGACTGTTAGCCTGCTAGCTGACTGTTAGCATACTAGCTGACTGTTAGCCTGCTAGCTGATTTTTAGCCTGCTAGCTGACTGTTAGCCTGCTAGCTAATATCAGTGTTATTGAGGTGTAGCTAGGTTAACACAGTCGACTTGTGTATCAGTGAATTGTTTACTTTGCATTCTGTTTTTTGAATGTAAACACAGGAAACCAGTCTAGCTTTGCAGTTAGCCTCTTTGATGCTATTAGCATTTAGCTTGCCGTTATCTTGATGGATTTTGTCAGTATTGCAGTTTCTCTCTTTAGCCTTTGTTTTGTTCGTAGAGCGACGTAACCACACTTCAAATAAAAGACGATTTAAATCCATTAGACTAAAATAAATACTGCAATACTCGTTTTAAACAGCAGAGGGCGCTGTACCCTCTATTTAGTATAAAAGCAGTAGACGTGTACTGCGTGTCAGATCTTGGCCTCATATTTGAAGTAGAGCTTGTTCTTCTGACCTTTAGCCCCTCCTCCCTGCAGGTATCTTTAATATAACGCCTCTATTCTCCTGAAGGCCGCGTGGCGTGCTGACAGGCTCCGTGTCGTGTGTCCCAGTTTCCCCGGTTACTCCCAACACTGAAGCATTCATTTTATTAGAGTTAGAACCAATAAATCTGAGTGTAAGACGGATCTGAGGCAGCTTAGCTGCTTAGTGGAGAGCCGCTCGTCCTTTTAGCTTCAGCAGAAGAATGTCCAATAATACATTCAGCACGTTCTATTTATAAGAGCCCGCCAAGCTAAAAACAAACTGGTTTGTGAGACGTTTCACATTTCAGCCTTTCAGACTCCTCGTGGATTTCATGTTTCACAGGTTTGAATCCAACTTCCTGTCACACCTTGACTTCTGTACAGTTGTTGAATTTGTTGAAAAAGCTCTTCTTCTCTGAATGTTTGGTTTTACATGCAGCTGAAGGAGGAGAGAGGGAGATGTCTTCACTTTGAATGAAGTCAACGTGTTGGAACTTGTTGTCCAATGAGGAGATGGCGTTTGCTGCAGCGCCCACTTAGAATCAGGAGCTGAAAGCATCACTGGCAATAAGAACTTTTGGTGGTTGGTTTTTGATTTGGAGGCGTGGCCTTCAGGGGTTACAGTCTTTAGAAACTGTTTCCCGGCTGCAGGCTGGAGAACTTCCAGAACTTTTATGTAACTGTCATGTCATCCTCAGTATATGTAAACATGGCCTGCAGGGAGAACCCGAGCCGCTCGATTCATCTACAGGAGCCCAAAAGGGACAAAAACCTGAGCATCACATGTTTGAAGTCTTCTCCTCTCTAGATTTCTTTCTTGTACCTGTTTTGATTGATTGATTGAAACTCCTCTGCTGGTGTGTGACCCCCCGCAGAGCGAGCGTCACCCACAACGCTGCGCTCACGTTGCTGCAGCTTTTCCCACTTGTCCTGTAGAGCAGCATGCCGGGCGTGCTCGCCGCCGCTCACTCTGGCATCTTCAGCACGGTGTCAGGTTCACATTCAGCACGCTGCCTGTGTGCGTCTGTCAGGTTCCACTGCAGTCTGTGTTATCATGTGTTCTGTACGGGGCAGAGCGCGGCCGTGATGTCACACCCGGGCCGCCCGCTTGGAGGACTGCAGCATCTGTACATAGGGTGCATGAACTAACCACTGGTCCACAGCGCCCCATGTTTGTAGTCAGTATGCAGGACTCTGTGTGCACTTTGTGATCAAGACATCGTTTGATAACGGGCGCCATCGTATCATAGACCCGCCCAACGGGGACCGGAGGAGATTTGGCGTTGCTCCCAGATGACTCGACGGTTACTCACTCAGACTGAACATGACGTGTCGAGGGTCTCAGCTGATCCACATGGTAATCAGGATCAGAGTGTATTGATGGCAGTCATATTGATTGTTTCTGCTGAGTCTGCACGCCGTCCATCAGAGTCCTTGTCACACACACGTCTGCAGCGTTCGGGTCGTGTAGTTGTTACAGGTTGTTGTACAGTGTGAGTGTGTGTGTGTGTGTGAGTGAGTGAGTGTGTGTGTGTGTGTGTGTGTGAGTGTGAGTGTGTGTGTGTGTGTGTGTGTGTGAGTGAGTGTGTGAGAGTGTGAGTGTGTGTGAGAGTGCGTGCGTGCGTGCGTGCGGCTGCAGAGCGCGGCAGCGGGGCCGTGTGTGACTCGTCCTTATTAGCAGGATTAACGCGAGCGCTCAGATTAGAGACCATCTGTCTGTTTGAAGCTGCACGAGAGCTGGACGGTGTCCAGTGAGGGTCAGAGCCTGATGCCCTCCGCTCACCTGCAGAGTCCAGGTCTGGGTCAGACGGGTCCAGGTCCGGGTCAGACAGGTCCAGGTCCGGGTCAGACGGGTCCAGGTCCGGGTCAGACAGGTCCAGGTCCGGGTCAGACGGGTCCAGGTCCGGGTCAGAGGCTTCTTCTTTCTAACACCTGCATGCAGCATCACATGATGTGCAGTCAGAGCAGTCGTCACCATATCAGAACTTAAACTGTGAATGGTTACCATGGCAACAACAATACAAGTCCCAGACACAGGACTTTGGGTAATTTTCTGATGCTGTCGATCGTTAGAATAACGGAGAACGTTTCGTTTGAAATAACAAAGTAACAAACGTCTGAATGTGAACGGGCGCTCACCTCACCGTGGGGCTGACTGTTTGAGAGAGCTTTTTCAATATGGCAACCGTCATCCTTTAGCTTCAAAACGGCACAACCGAGTCTGATCGGTCCTCAAACTACATCTCTGTTTGTCTTCCAGGCAAAGCGGGCGAGCCGGTCTACTCTCCTGGTCACGGTGGCTCTCAGACGACGTCGCCTGTCGCTCTGCCGCGGCTCCGCAACAACAACCACAACCCTCTGACGGTACACACACACACACACACACACACACACACACACACACACACAGTCACACACACACACACACACACACACACACACACAGTCACACACACACACACAGTCACACACACACAGTCACACACAGTCACACACACACACAGTCACACAGTCACACACACACAGTCACACACACACAGTCACACACACACACACACACAGTCACACACACACAGTCACACAGTCACACACACACACACACAGTCACACACACACACACACAGTCACACACACACAGTCACACACACAGTCACACACACACACACACACAGTCACACACACACACACACACAGTCACACACACACACACAGTCACACACACACAGTCACACACAGTCACACACACACACAGTCACACAGTCACACAGTCACACACACACAGTCACACACACACAGTCACACACACACACACACACACAGTCACACACACACAGTCACACAGTCACACACACACACACACAGTCACACACACACACACACAGTCACACACACACAGTCACACACACAGTCACACACACACACACACACAGTCACACACACACACACACACAGTCACACACACACACACAGTCACACACACACACAGTCACACACACACACAGTCACACTCACACA
>NC_083633.1:21738997-21741497 GCF_963584025.1 Labrus mixtus | reverse complement strand
GGGGACAAAGTGAAGAGAGCAGCTCACCTGTCTGCAGTGAACAGAGCAGCTCACCTGTCTGCAGTGAACAGAGCAGCTCACCTGTCTGCAGTGAACAGAGCAGCTCACCTGTCTGCAGCCCCACAAAGTGATTCATCAATAAATCAATGAGTCAGAAGTAAACGAGAAATCTGCTCGAGTCGTTCAGAAACTTCTGATGTTTGAAAAATAAATGAATTTGTCTCAAACTAAAAACAGGGCGGCTGCGGGTCAGTGGGTAGAGTCGTTGCTCTCAAGCAGAAGGTTGAGGGTTCGATCCCCAGCTGAGCAACATGTCCGATGTGTCCTTGGACACTTAACCCTGCGTGCTTCAGTGGCGGTGTATGAATACTTACTCTCTGATGTCGTCTCTTTGAATAAAAGCGTCCGCTAAGTAAATTGTAAAAAAAAGAAAAGGGATCATGTTCGTCTCTCTGCTGTCTTTGTCTCTCGGCTGATCTTGTGTCCCCCCCCTCAGGGAGGCTCTAAAGCCGCCATGTCGGACGCCGTTCAGCTGTCGTCTCAGTCCCAGGTCCACGTCACGCAGCTCTACGAGGAGAACAGCAACAAGCGGCCGGTCCTCACCTCCCAACCCAATGGCCTGGCTCCTCCCCTCAGCGCCACGCGGCCCGGCCTGCCGCTGCCCGACCGCCAGCCCTCCGAGACCCCCCACCACTGCCGGCAGGGCAGCGCCGCCTCCAACAAGTCGACAGACAGCAAGCCAAAGCCCAGCACGCTGTCCCCCGAGCAGGCCATGAAGCAGTTCATGTCCAAGATGTCGTCGTTCGAGCACCACGAGGTCTTCAGCTACCCCGAGGGTGAGCGCCGTTCATTTCTCTAAATACACCTTCAATAGAATACAATGACTTTAATGATCCCAAACTGGGAAATTGTGCTGTTACAGCAAATAAAACAATATAAGAGTAGATACATAAATAAACACTTAGAATATTAAGAATAAGAAGAGATTTATACATCAAGGATTTAACTTAACATTCTTACTTAATTATTTATTAAATACAACATTTATTCAGACTTGTCAACTGAATGTAAAAATACTTGCTGGAGGTAAGAGATGTAATGAAATAAATAATAATAATAAAGAATATGTAAAGAGATGATGGCGTTCTTCTTCTCCTCAGTGTTTTTTGTTGGTCCCAATGCCAAGAAGAGGTCAGGGGTGATGGGCGGAGCCAACAACGGCGGCTATGACGACGATCAGGGATCCTACATCCACGTTCCACACGACCACGTCTCATACCGCTACGAAGTCCTGAAGGTCATCGGAAAGGGCAGTTTTGGACAGGTACGCACCCCAGAGCGCTCAGCCAGAAGAAGAGTCTTTAAAGTCTTTATACACTTAAATATAAATCAAGTATCTCCTCTGAAAATAACTCTGAGAGTCATGACTGTCTACAATGGGTGTAACACCCGAGTCCCACTGTCTGTGATGTTTTCAGAGTTTTCAGAGTCCTATCTTCACTTTGTTTACATCGCCCGGACGGCCGGCTGACTCCTCCCCTCGTGTATAAAAGTAGTTTAATTGAGGGACTAGAGAAAAGAAGAATAACATACTGTACTCACTGCTTAACTGTGTTTCTAGATCACGCTCATTTCAGGTAAATTTACATGCAGTGTGAAGATACGAGCATAATAAAGATCGCTAGCATTAGCATGCTAACACAACAATGCAGTTGTTTTGGTTTCATGCTGGTGCTCAAGGGCGACACCTGCTGGATCAAAACATCACATATAAAGCTTTTAAAGTAAAGAAAGGTGCAGCTTTAAGAAACGGTCCGTCAGATAAATGTAATGTTATCCTTATGCCCTCCCCCCCCTGCAGGTAGTGAAGGCCTTTGACCACAAGTCTCAGACCCACGTGGCTCTGAAGATGGTCCGCAACGAGAAGCGCTTCCACCGGCAGGCGGCGGAGGAGATCCGCATCCTGGAGCACCTGAGGAAGCAGGACAAGGACTCGAGCATGAACGTGATCCACATGCTGGAGAACTTCACCTTCAGGAACCACATCTGCATGACCTTCGAGCTCCTCAGCATGAACCTGTACGAGCTCATCAAGAAGAACAAGTTCCAGGGCTTCAGCCTCCCGCTGGTCAGGAAGTTCGCCCACTCCATCCTGCAGTGTCTGGACTCGCTGCACAAGAACCGCATCATCCACTGCGACCTCAAACCTGAGAACATTTTACTGAAGCAGCAGGGACGCAGCGGCATCAAGGTAGGGCAGAAGAGTCCGGGTCTGGGTCTCTGAAAGCTTCCTGATCCGTCTCTTAAACATTCTCTCCCTCTCTCTTCAGGTCATAGATTTTGGTTCCAGCTGTTACGAACATCAAAGAGTTTACACCTACATCCAGTCCAGGTTCTACAGAGCGCCAGAGGTCATTCTGGGTAAGTCGAGGCGACCGCTGGTTGCTGACGCTGGTTTCAGATCCATGGGAGCGTTTCTGCAGACTTGACTAAACTTCAT
>NC_083633.1:21731497-21733997 GCF_963584025.1 Labrus mixtus | reverse complement strand
ACATCCCATAATAGAGCCATGAACACCACTGGTCCTTTTCATTACAGAAGGCTGGATACTTCATTATCCCAGTTTTCCTGAACGCAGCATTAAAAGCAGACATTCTATGGAAGCCCATTCCTGCCAGAGGAAAAATCAAAACACCAAAACAAACTCAGAGCGATGTTGCTAACGTAACGTGCAGTCTAAACACTGTCAGGAGTTCAAAGGTCATTCCTCTCCAGCGCTGTCCTTCGATTAATGAACAGCTGTTAAATCATTTTGACTTCTGAGTGTCACTCCCAATCATTCATCACTTTCTGTTCATATTTCGTCTACAGAAATGGGCGTGCCGCGGTTTGTAGCTTTACACTGATCAACGCGTGCGTGCGTGTGTTGGGCTGAGGTGGGTTTAAAACATGGCTGCACAATGTACAGACACATATCAGCCACTTGTCGCCTCGGGACAAACCGGCGACGCCTGTTGACGACAGGGCTAAGCTAACACTAGCCGATTGACCGCTAGCGTCCAGCCGCTAGCTGCTGCACTGATGTTTTTCTCTACAGTGAAGCTAACACTAGCCTACTGCTAATTGACTGCTAGTAGAACCTAGCAAGTTTTTACCTGCTATCTACAGCTGTGTTGTGGCCTCACATAGGGGCTCACATTAGCTGTTAGCTTAACACAAATGTGGTTTTGAAGCATTCTTTATCCATGTTGGTACCTCAGACTGCTCAGTTATTATTATTACTGTTGTCATTGTGACTAACATCCAGGGCATTTGGTTGAATCTACCAAAGTGCATTCCTTTACAAAGCTAGCTGAGTGCTAGCTGCTCCAATAGAAAGACAGACAGGTAGAAGAAGGTGAGACAGGAAGTGAGAAGCAGCAGCTGCCTTTCAGACAAAACGGAGGGAGGGAGAAGGTGATGTTGTTTTAGTTTTTATCAGCTGTTGTCCTGACAGGAACATGAAGTCTTTAAACGACCTCTTGGTAGCAAAAAAGAAAAAAAAAAGTTTTTTGTTCTGCTCATGTGTGAAAGCAGCTGTAGCTTAACTAGCCTGCTAGCTCGTTACCACGCTAGCCAGTTAGCCTACTAGCTCATTAGCCATTCGGCTTCTATCAGGAGGTCTCTGCAGCCAGAGGTTAGCCGCGGTTAGCTGCGGTTAGCTTGAAGCGGCGCTGTATTTCTGTGACGTTTGCCAGCTGTTTGTTTTTGTGGATTTTCTCTGTAAATAATGTGGAAAATGTTTGAATCGTTTTTTGGGTTGAATGCGCCGCTGTGCCACATCACGGCCAGTTTTACAACGTACTGTATCTCCTGTACAGAACACAGAAGTCGACACTTTTCTAGTGAACCTTTGTTAAAGTTTATTGTGGTGGAAAATGATTATTATTAATAAAACAGTTTTATTGTTGATCGTTGATGAATCGTTCTTTCAGCAGCTCGGTGTGTTCACGAATACGTTACGACGTTCAGGTCGACAGAAGAATACATTTGAAACCTCACAATCGAGAAATTTGATGAATGTTTCAAAGAATTACATTTAAGCTAGCAAGCTAATGCTAACGGACTACATTACCCTTAAGGCTTCCGAAGTTTGGCCGTTATTCATATGACAATTTTAGCTAAAAATGTTTGGTTAGCTTAACAGCTAACTGACTTTCTTTTTAAAGTATGATGTCGCTCTAAAAAAGCAGCCAAAGCAAAGCGGAGGCTGAAGTCGTGTAAACACGACCTTCGTTTGTTTTTCATGTTCTGATGTCAAAATGATGAAATCTGTTTTCCAGGACGAGGACTGAAGTCATGGAGGCTTAGCTCCTCCCCCTCTCTCTCTCCTGCAGCCACATCAAACATCTAGAAACACAAACGGTTATTTTTATGGTGAACTTCACACCATGACGATCCTTTATTTAGAAAGAGGTTACCATGACAACGAATGAAAGCTCCCCGTCACAGGTGCTGATTAATGCAGCGTGGTCGACGCAGAGGATGTGACATCGCCGCCAGGAGGAAACGAGCAGGTCACGTTGTCATGACAACCGGGACTCTTTGGCAGTGAGACGTCGTCGAGGTGATAAATCACAAGAAGATTTAAAAAACTCATCTTTTAACCCGATGTGACTGTAAAGATGGACGACACGTCTCCACCTCATACCGTTGTGCAAAAATGAAGCCAAAATACCCGACCACAGGCGCTGACTTATTGCTCGTTTCCTATTTAGCAAAGGAGAGATCGTCTCCTCCAGCTCAGAGAAATCATCTCCTGAAAGTGATTCAATTAAGTTTTTAAGCCAAATGTTCCCGTTTCCTCACAGCCTGCTTTCAACACTCCCGTTAGCGTTTCTGTTTCTCGGCCAAGCGGGATAAGAGCTACGGCAGGTCAGAGGTCAAAACAACAGAACTTGTTGTTTTTCTTTGTAAACTTTCACACAAGTTGACCTTTGACCTGTCTGAGTTGAACTGTTTCCAAATGGTTTAAAATGTTGTGAAAAGTTTCAGGCTTAAAGTTTTAACTC